>NC_084486.1:57593961-57774160 GCF_030035675.1 Rhineura floridana
GCAAATCCTATTTTTTGTAAGTATATAACTGGCCACCCTAGACTAAAGGTGGCAACCTGCATCTAGGACTTTAAAATGATAATGTCCCAATGCAGTTAAAGGAGAATCATAAACTATAACAGAATGGGAGTTCAGAACACTGATGTGTTATTTAATAGTAACACAAACAGTTTTTATAGCCCAGTCTTACACGTATTTGATTGGAAGAAAGTAAGAACCTGCAGGGCCAGCCCTACTATTAGGCAATGTGAGGCAGCTACCTTCAGCAGCAGATACTGAGGGATGAGATGTGTTTGCCATGCAGCAACCCTGTGCCTCCAAAACTAGCCTGTTGCCCACAGATGCAGTGAAGGACACTGTCCTGTTAGTAGTCTCAAAGTAACATCCAACTACCAGTCTGGCCAGCTTTTGTATGTGGAATAGGGAGAGAGACAGCAACATGTCCATCTCACATAGCAAAACGTCTTGAGCTGACCCTGGCCTACTGTATTCAATGGGTCTTGTATGCAGGTAGGTGCGTAGGGTTCTGGCTTCAAGAGTTATACACTGACTCTGTACAATTTTCATGTTTTAAATTTACTCATGGTTGTTTTCTCTCCTTTCTGACAAAGCCATTGTTGCATGACACATGTTTAGGATCCTAAGGTCACATTGTCACATGGAGAAAAATTCTTGCATCTTCTATAGGTTTCCATTAAATGCAGCCCTTTTTCTGATTGTTTTTGCCTTTAATGTTCATTCAAAAGGAGATGACTTAGATGGTATCATAGAATCATAAATCTTTAGGGTTGCAAGAGCCTTTGGAAGTCATCTAGTCCAACTCCTTCTGAGATAAGAGGACAGAAGAAAATGAGTTTCTATACTGGCAAGATAATACTTTGAAACTGAAATCCTATATACTTTTTTGAACACAATGGGACTTGCTTCTGAGTCGATATGTTTAGGATTGTGCTGTTAAATCTGTAAATGTTTTTAATGTTACTTTGGAGTTTGGAGGGCACCTCTTACCAGAGGATCTGAATCCCACGATAGAGGAAAAAACTCACTGCACAGCTGTGACTGCAACAAGCCTCTATTATCTCTTCTTTAGATGACTAGGAATTCTTCATTTCATGCATCATTTAAAACTTGCTACAGTGATCCCACAAAGTCAGTAGATATGCTAAGTGCAATAGTTTAAAGTTGTTACTAGGTAGACACAGAGGTTCTAATTCCATACCCAAACATTCAGCAGTTTGCAAGCTATCCTCTTCTTCTGCGTCAGCTAGAGTGGTGTAATGGTTAGAGTGTTGGACTAGGATCTGGGAGACCAGGGTTCAAATCCCTTCTCAGCCATGAAGCTCACTGGGTAACCTTGGACCAGTTACAGTCTCAGCCTAACCTATCTCATAGGATTGCTGTGAGAAGAAAATGGGCTGGAGGAGAGCTATTTACACCACCTTGACCTCCTTCTAAGAAGGGTGGGATATAAATGAAATAAATAAACAGACTTTAAAAAATAGCCTTCCTGGAAAACTAGCTGCTGACTTGTGATCATTATTGTTATCATTATCATTATTATTTCAGTTCCCAGGGTGGAATGATAGAGCACAGCCTTGGCAACAGTTTCCGAAGCAGGGGAGGAGAAGGGAAAGGAAGACAAGGTGCCCCACTACAGGGGGATCAAAATTACTTGCCTAATCCAGCCTGTTGCTTGTCCCTTGGCATGGCGCCTCCTTTTTCTTTTCCTCTTCCACCTCCACAGTTTGTAGCTCTGTGAGGACAATAGGGGTCTCCTAATAACTCTCAGCACCCTTCATAAACTACAGTTTCCAAGATTCTTTGAGGGAAGCCGTGACTGTTTAACATTGTATGGTGCAGCTTTCAATGTACAGTGCAGATGGAGCCAGAATGCTTCCTGCCACAGCTATCTTCTTTTCTTAGGTTTTCTTAGGCACTGCTTGTGATTCATACTGAAGCATACATACAAAAGTCCTGTGCAGTCATGTATTGAGATTTCAGGTAATAAGTCTTCAGGTAAAAAGAGGTGAAGATAAAACAACTAGTGCCCATCCAGGTTTCAATATTACCTTTCATTGCCAAAAATTAGCTAGCATCTATGAATGCTTTGTTGCCAAATTCACACTTCCTGTCTTCAGCTGAATACAATCCTTTCTCCAGCCTTAAAGTACAGAGCACTGCAACAAACATGGAAAATACATAGTATTTGTATGCTTTTAGATTTTCAGGCTTTGTTATGGATGAATATACAGAGGGAACATATATATGCAATGCATCCTATTCATCCGTTATTATATTATACTTCAGATATATTTAAAATGTTTAACTGCAGATATAAATGTATATGGAAATTGCAAAAACAAATGAAATAATAAAATGAGCAGGTTTTCTTAAGAAGGCCTAATTAGTAAAAAAAAAAGGTAAATGACGGCCAGTGTGGTATAGTGGTTAGAGTGTCAAACTGGAACATAGGAGACAAGGATTCAAATCCCTGCTTGGCCATGAAGTTCACTGGGTGACCTTGGGCCAGCCACTATCTCTCAGCCTCAAAGGGTTGTGAGGATAAAATTGGAAGGGGGAGAACCATGTTTGTACACCTCCTGTAGCTCCTTGGGGGGAAAGTGAGATACAAATGTAATAATAATAATTTAAAAAAGAAGCTTGATGATTCCATTCTCTTAAAGGGACTTTTTTTTTAATACAAAAACTAGTTTAGACTGATATGCTTACACAATCATACAATACTGTAGAGAGCTGCTAAAGAGACTAGGAGAAAGGGTTCCTTCTCCCCTCTCACATTTAGATTAAACATGTCAGTATAGGGTGGTATTCAATGCTAGTCCTAGTCAGAGTAGATTCATTGAAGTTAATAGATATAACTAACTTAGATTCATTCATTGAAGTTAATAGACATAACTAACTTAGACTCATTCATTTCAATGAGCCTACTGTGAGTAGGACTTAGTTGAATACAACCCATAATATTTAAGCATTTTTTAATGTTACTAACTTCACTGAGAAAAGTTAAGCACTCAAATTTCCCCCACTGAATCTATAACAGATATCGGCTTTGGATGGCTATTGCCTTTAAGTGGGTCCTGGAATGATATCCAGGAATAATACAAATGGAACAAAATTGTAGTGAGCCTCATACACAAAATAATCACAGCTAAGTATATTGAAAAAAATGTATTTTCTGTCATCTTTATCCAAAAGCCAAACAGTTTTTTCTTCCACTTTTTTTTATTAAAAAAATGTTTCTCACGCTATAGTTTTGCTGGCCAGATTTAAACACTGAAATGTTGGCAGACTTGTCATGTACTGGTAAAATGCTCCCACAATTATCAGCTGATTCTTATGAGCCAGCATGTGAGCTGAACACAAACTGAAAACTCTCTCATGCACACGCGCGTGCACACACACACACAGAGCAATGTCTAAAGACAGGTAAAACATGACACAGATGACAAACTGATACACCCCAATAATTTCTATATGAAATAAAAAGGTGCACATTTCTCATAAGGGAGAAAACATTACTTTTAAACTCTGAAACATGGTGTTTCTGTTGAATTGGTAATGTGTGACATGAAGTTCATATTAACAGATGCAACAAGAGACTGGCCGTGATCTAGCCTACTGCTGGCTTTGGATGGAGGCACGCATCCACATGCTCATGAAAAGATGCATCCAGCTGGTTTGTTGGGGCCTGAACAAGCATTACAATGTGGATGGAATATCATACATCCTGAACAATAACACTTCTCTCACACGGGGGTAGGCCTGTCCTGGCTTACAGAGATCTCCCCTGCAACCCAAACCAGCTACTTTCCAGCACCAGCAGTCCACATAAAAAACAGACACAAACACTGGGACCAGACCTTGAAACAAACCCATATGCCCCCATATCTACTCAAGCAACATTATTACTGGTCCCAATAAGTTCAGCACAACAACAATTATTCATTCACCTGCTCCACTTCCAATGTGATATGAGCCATCGGCTACCAGCAATACCTTTTTGCATTCTATATAGGGCAAATGGAGCAGTCTCTGTGCACAGTAATAAATGCATGTAAACCTGACATCAGAAATGGCAACATTAAAAAAAAACCAAGAAGAATCTTTCAACTTACTAGATCATTCTGTTACTGACCTTAAGGTGGCCATACGTGGACAAAGGGACTTCAAAGTGAGACTCCACTGTGAAATTGCTGAATTACAACTTATCATGAAGTTCAATGCTAGTCATTTGGGTGTAAAGAGACAATGGTTTCCTGTCCCACTACAGGTGGGACACTACAATCATCTTAGTGATGCTGAATAAATTATCACCAACCTGCTGTTGTGAAGGGCTACTCTGCCTATTTAACATACATTTAAGTTCTAACTGAATTATCCCTGATTTTTTATGCCTCATTGCCATTCAGCTCCCACCTTCCATTCTTCTTCTTTACACCCTTAGTACTAGCCAACTACGATTTCACTTCATCCATCCGATGAAGTGGGCTTCATGTATACCATAATAAAGAAGTAACAGAATATTATTTTTTCATGGAATTGTTGCCTCTACCCCAAATGTTTGTATGGACTGCTCCATCGGCACTCAGATTTCCCTTCCCAGATAGGAGCGTTAGTCCTCATCTGTCTGTAAAGGTCATTATTTTATTAACAAATAATTTCTACAGAACTTTGGCATCTCCATCATGAACACACTTACTAAGAAGTCTTTCCAAAACAACATGTGAAGCAAAACACAGCCAACCTTCGAAACTGGCGCTTCTCCTGATTTTGCAATGCAGTTCTCCAGCCAAGTAATGTGTACAAAAATGCATACGCTAAGGGAAAGTGTGCAGTGAAAATAGCGTACAAAATGCATTATATTAGGGGAAAATATATGGGGAAATATGCTTTGCAAAAATGTGTATACTAGGCAAAATTGTACACAAAAAATTGCATAGGAGGAGAAAATTGCACTGAGGAATTTTCTCAAAATGAAACATGCAATCCGACAGGGAAATGTGGAGAACTGAACTTAAGATTAGTAAAATGAGAAATGGAGAGAGATCAAAATTGACAGATTTGCCCATCCCTACTTAGAAATAATGTTGGCTCACAAGGCACTAGGTGTTATACATTATCTTTCCACTCAAAAACAGGGTACATGAGGATAGGTAATAACGACAGTTATCCAAAATAAGGGCAGAAATATGTTCAAATATTGCCTCCACAAGGTAAATGTGTTACACTTCTTGGGAATGGAAAAGTTATCTAATTTCCCTATGTAAACTAGGATTGCCCATGAGAGAGAATGTATCATATAGCATTCCATATATGGCATCCCAATGGTTCTTGGCTGTTTGTCATAGATCTAGCATGTGGTTTTTTTCTTATAAAAAGTCCCTTTTCAAGTCTGTCCTCCACTCCCTGTTTTTACTATTCTATCAAGCCACAAACAAACCAGCGGCACTGAAGTATAACAAAGGACCCAACAGAGGATATGTGAGCAGTTACAGGTTTCCAATTGCACTGGAAAACATGCTGATTTCCAAACTGCATGAAGATAATCCAACACTTCCAACACAGCTTCATGCCAAGAGACAGATCCAAAAAACTCCAGATGCCTTGAGTGTTTTATTACATACAATGCTGAGCAGCTAAATGATTTGCGCTCCCTTAGCCAGGAACGTTAGAAAATTGCAGACATATGCATAGTGAAAAAGATGTATGTTGTGCACCTTTAGGGCTGGCCAAGATAAGCTGTAGGTTTAACCATTTTGCTTCATTTGTGTTAGAGGTGAGTTAAAGAATCACACTGCAGTTTATCACCCACTTTCAGAGCTAGCTGTGTATTATGCACAAATTCATGTATAAGAGCCCCAAACACCAGTTTTCTTTTCAGAAAAGCCACTGCAGGTGGGAGCAACATAGATAAGATGGTTGTGAAAGGACCCATATACATGGGAATATGGGTTGCTACACACAGTGAATGTACCTAGGGAAGGGACAAATTTTAATGTGAACCTATCTGATTTGCACTTCCCCAAACAAGACACAAACTGGAAAAAACTATCCGTCAAAATTCAAACTTCTCCAAATTTTGTAATGCAGTTCTCCAACCAAACAATGTGCACAACATGTGGATATTGGGGGGAATTGTGAAATAAAATGCATATATTAGTGAAAGTAACATTTAAAAATGCATAATATTGCAGGAAAATCGCTTGCAAAAATGTGTGTGTTAGACAAAAGTGCATCCAAAAATGCAGACAATGCTTAAAAAATGGAAACTGATACAGAAATATGACAACCTGAACTTAAGATTTGAAAAATTAAAAAAACCAAAACTGAGATTCATCTGTTCTTAACTCTATCACACATTTATTTATTTGTTTCTTTTGTTATTGCATTGACTCTTTCAATGAGTTCAGGGTAAAATAAACATCATTTCCCACCTTCCCACCTCACAACCATCATGTGAAACAAATTAGGCTGAGATATAGTGACTGGTTCAAGGTCATCCAGTGAGTCACATGATTGGACATTGTTTTGAATCCACATCTCCCTCCTCCGAATTAAGTACCCTATCCATTGCACCACACAGAAGGAGCGCTCTCTGCACAACAAGCTATTTGTCTGGAACGATGTTCTACACAGAGAACCAACTCAAAAACTGCATTTATGTGGATTTGCAGCAGTGTGAAAATGTAAGAAAGTGTCTTATACTGAGTCAGGCCATTGGTTGATCTAGCTCACTATTGCCAATCCCAGCTGGCAGCAACTCTCCTGAGTTCTGGACTGGTTTGTCATGGAGAGATGGCTCATCTCCTTAATACTAGTTCAATAGCTCATCATCACTCCAGGAATATCTTTAGCTCCTTTTGAAGTACATGAAAACAATCTCCCCCTTTCCATCAATATTTACATAATAAAGAGCTACTGTAGTTCAAAATGTGATGAGTTTTATGAAACATATTCCCTGCACCCATTCAAGTAATTTCCTGCAGCCTTTAATTTTGTGAGAACCCAGATCCTATCTCAATCTGTGACAAAACTGATCTGGCTTCCCCAACCTGCCCACTAGATTGGCCACACTAGCTGGGGGATGTTTGGAGATGTAGTCCAAACCATCTGGAAGGCACCAGTTTGGGAAAGGCTGATTTAAAGGAATATGGGTGTAGTAGCCAATGATTTGAAGCCCTGGCATAAGATAAGAGTTTATCTACTAATTTTGTTGTTATTTCTGGAGAAATTCACTTTTCTACTGTAGCTTTCTTATAATGGGCTAAAATATCTTTCTGTGTTAATAATAGGTATTCTAAAATCTTCTGCATCTTGTCATGTGGCCTCTGGAGTTGAAATGATATAATGGTATATCACTGGTACATGTCATAAATGCTGGGAGATGTCAGCCGACCACATCTGAGAGGTCTGGAATTCAAATCAAGTGCAACTGATCTTTATCCGAAATGAGCTGCTGTAACATTCCTAACCATTTTCAAGTATGTTCCATCTGAAACACACACTTTTAAGGGTACTATAGGGTTTCCTTAGACCCATAAAGATTGTACACTATCAGTAATTGAATCCAATTAGGATGCAACTATCTTGCTTTGAATGAATGGAGGACTAGGAGAGCATTCTCTTATGTGTTGCAGATTTCATGACTTAGTACTTTCAAGTGCTGTTCAAATCCAGCACATACCTGACATTAAGACATAACACATAATAAAGCTGTGTTAAAATATATATAAATGAAAAAGCTAACAGGCTGCACTCCTAAACACACATATCTGGGAGTAAGTTCCATTGAACTCAATAAGGCTTATTTCTGAGCAGACTTGTATAGGATTGCGCTGCATCTTCTATTTCGGGGAAAACATGCTGAACATCTCACTTCACTAGGGATGGGCAAGAAATTCAATTCAGTTTACATTTCAAGCTGGCTCTATCAAATTTGTACTTTCTGAAATAATATGAGAACTGAAACACAGGTATCTTTCGAAATCTGCTCTTATTTGATTTTGCAGCGCAGCTCACCAACCAAACAATGCTTACAAAAAATGAATATGTTAGGGAAAATGGAAATGGACTGCCTTCAGGTTGATTCCGACTTATGGGCGACCCTTTGAATGGGGTTGTCATGGTAAGCGGTATTCAGAGGTGGTTTACCATTGCCTCCCTCTGAGGCTGAGAGGCAGTGACTGGCCCAAGTTCACCCAGTGAGCTTCATGGCTGTGTGGGGATTCGAACCCTGGTTTCCCAGATCGTAGTCCAACATCTTAACCACTACACCACACTGGCATGTGCATAAAAGAGAGGGAAGGTGTAACAGTGCTGCTGAAACCCTACGGTTTTATTTATTATTTATTTATTATTTGATTTATATCCCACCCTTCCTCCTAGCAGGAGCCCAGGGTGGCACTAGTTTATTATTATTATTATTATTATTATTTATACCCCGCCCTTTTTCCAAACTGGAACTCAAGGCGGCTTCCAGATAAAAATAAGTACATATCATTAAGAACCTATAAAAATATAAAACATATGAACATATAAAATCAGCATTAAAACAGGATTAAACTATTAAGATGTTAAAACCAATTAGATATACACTTAAAATACTGCAACCCAGTTTAGGAGCATACAAGTAAAACAATAACATACAGCATCCTAGTTTAGGGTAGAACTAGTAAATGCAAAAGCCTGGGTTGTTGCACTTTTAACCAAGTTCTTTTGTGCTAACCCCTAGGTGGCTGCACGTGTCCCTGTGTACTTACCCCCTTAAATCAACTCCTATTTGTTAGTTATGTGTGAAATGTGATTTCTGGAACCTACCAGGGTTAAATAGAGACTGCTTACCCTGACATTTCTCAGAACTTGCCTCAAATCCCAGTCCTGCAGGCTACCGATTTGTAAATTCATTAAAGGAGGCTAATAGAATGTTAGAACCCTGCTAATTTAGGAATAAAAAAGGAACAGATACATTTTTACATCATAGAATCGTCATTTATCTTTTCTTTTTTTGCGACCGCATAAATGTTGGTGACTGGTCTATAGTTGTTACACTCCATTGGGTACAGTATAGGCTTTTAAAGAAGGAAAAGCACCACTGCTTCTTTAAGGGCAGTGGGCAACACACCATCACACAAAGATGCATTTACTACACCTGTGACACATTCAGTCACCCCAATCCGGCTAGCTTTAATAAACCAGGATGGACAAGGATCTGATGAGCAGGTGGTTGGGTGCATCGCTGCGAGCATCTTGTCCACATCATCAGGCTGCATTGACTGGAATTGATCCCACAACACTGGGTTCGATGTTGCATTGGACACCTCAGCTGGCACTGCCACAATAGTAGTGTCTAAATCACCGCAGAGCCGAATGACTTTGTCCTTAAAGTGTTTAGCCAGATGGTCACAGCTGGACACCGTGTGCTCCAGAGGTCCATCCCCCTGCTCAGAAGTAACAGACCTCTGGACCACATGGAACAACTCAGCCAGGCGGTTCCTCAAGGATGCAATGGAGACAGCAAACTAGAATCTCTTTGCTGTCCCCATCGCAATATGGTAGGCCCGATTGTGAGCCCAAACATGTGCTCAGTCTGCTCTGGAGTGAGATTTTCTCCACTTATTCTGTAGCCCTCACCAGATTCTTTTCATCGGCCACAGCTCCTCAGTATGCCAAGGAGCAAAGCAGGCCCCACAGCACCGGAGAGGACCCTCAGGAGCAATCATGTCAATGTCCCTACAAGTCTCTCCATTCCATAGTGAGACTAGGGCCTCAACAGGATCACCTGCTCCATCCACTGGAAAATCCCCCACAGTGTTCAGGAATCTATCGGATTCCATAAGTCTTCAGGAGTAGACCATCCTAACTGGTCCCCCATCCCTGCAGGGGATAATTGCTACTGCAAGACCAAACATCGCCAGGAAATGGTCCGACCATGACAATGGGGTGATAGCCATCCATTTCCATGCCACCACCCTCCCCACATGGAGGAAAGACTGGATCGATGGTATGCCCTGCTCTGTGTGTTGAACCGATGAGCATTTGAAACAGGCCCTAAGGCCATGAACTCCTGAGCTGGACCTAAGGTAACCTCAATATGGATGCTGAAGTCACCATTCTGGGTTCCTCCAACACCACACCCAAGACAACCTCAGCCAGCACGGTCAGAGAGGCTGTTGAGCAGCAGGATGGGCGGTACACCAACAGCATCCCTAATCTGTCCCTTTGGCCCAACATCAGATGCAGGCCCTCCAGTCTTACTCCAAGAGAGAGGGGTTTCCCAATGATAGAGAGTGAACTCCTATGGACCACAGCAATACCTCCCCCCAACACCTCCAGTCTGGGTTGGTGTTGTTCCAAGTACTCAGATGGGCAGATCTGAGTCAGATATGGCCTATCCAGCTTCCCCACCCAGGTCTCAGTGATACATGCCAGATCAGCTCATTCATCCAAGATCAAATTATGGATCAGCATGGTTTTATTACAGACCAACCTGGCGTTCAACAGTAGAACCACCAGACTGCTGGGGACAGTGGTAGAGCATCCATTAGTATCAAGAGTAGGGGAAACCCAGAGAGGGATATCAGGTGTAAGCACCAATCATCACCCCTCCAATGTCTCCTTTTACCATGCCTACCCCTCCCCTCTATCACTGAGATAGGTTGCACAACAGTCCCCTCCTCGAGTATTTTCCCTCCAAGATACATCATATATGTAGAAACACTCTGCTAGTTTTTTTTTTTAAAAAAAATGAATATACCAGGCTATGCAGACATCAGTACACAACAATTAGACCACAATACAGTCCACCCTAGATATACCTACCCTCCAATAAAAGGAACAAAACAAATAATCAGACATCCCATCCCATCTCTCACCTGGGGCATACACAATCAATATAATTACTGTATCCACAATATAATTCAATAAATCACACATGGATGGAAATGTGATGTAGCCTCAATTTTTAAAAAAGGTTTAACTCTTTCCTCAAATAGGTGAAGGCCCTCATAAGTCCACAAGGTACTTTGACAAGGTGCTACGTGGAATTTCTGAATGTACTCTTAAGTCTGAATAATTAGCTCCTTCAGGGGTCATGCTATTGTTTGCTTGCAAATACTGAATTTGATTTGGCTGGTCTTGGGAAGAATGTTAGAATTTTGGGGTGCTGGAGGATGAAAGCTTTATGAGATATTTAGGTATTGGACTGTAGTTGACAGAACCTGAACTCATTCCATGAAGTACAGTTCTGCAAAACCAGAAATCTACTTAACGCAGCATTCAGAGCAAAAAACACTTAACCTTTCTGAGAGGCAAATTGCAAGTGATTTGAAACTCAAAAAGCATTTGCATAACTTTAATCTTTTAGTGAACATTTGCAGGGCTTCCACTATTGCTTTTAGCAGCCAAATAGCTAAACACACATCCCTTTTTAACTGTGTACTTTGTGATTAACCAGTAGTAGCTTGGAATAATAATTGGTCATAGCCATCCATTCTATGATGTTGATTAAATGGGAATAAGCTCAGAATTCTTTTTTCCTTCTCTGTAATGCTTTTTCGTGGTAATTCCACCATTCATTAGGATGGAAAAACTGGCATTAAGCCAAGTCTTTCTGCCAAAGCCATTATCTCCATCATCAGACTCTGCATCAGTTGGCATTGCACTCTTGTGGGAAGACAATATTCTGTCCCCTTGTGGTTCTTAAGTTATGACTAAGAAGCTTATATATATTAAAAGGAGGGTCTTCAACTAGTCTCTTAATCTTTATGAGCCTCAATAATAGCCAACTCTGTTTCCAAAATTTAGAAACACTTGCTTTCAACTTACAAAGGTCACATATGTTAAGAGATAAGTCTCAGGTCAATACAATTAAGAGCTACACAGCTTTTTCAAGTGCCCATGCTTGATAATTTTTTCTTTTTCTTTTTTGAGGAAAGGGGCTTGTAGCTTTAATGCACAATCTTTCTTTCCTATACTTACATACTATATCTTTAAGAGGATAATTGTTGAATTGAAATTTGAGAGTGTTATCTTAATAACCAATTACTCAAATAACTTTGAAATTGGCTTAAACTGGCTCGTCATGCTACATTTACCTGACTCTTTTTATGGGAAAGTTAAGAACAAAAAAAAGAAAAAAGAGGAGGGGGGAAGACTCCTGTCTAAGTTATTTCAGCTCGGTGGATGGTTTGTGTTTTCAGCAATTGAAAAATCTTAAATATCATGTAGGGGTGTAGTCATCCAGGGTCTTGAGGGGTCATAGAACCCTTACTTTTTTGGGATCAGGGTCCCAGCAGGGTTCCTATGTCTCCAGCATCCTATGGACCAATCATCATGAAAAGGGTGTGTGCTAGCCACTGAGAAAAGTCTTATAAAAGCTATCATTGTATTCTTCTTGCTGAACCTCAAAAATACATACCCTCATCCTGCATTCATCGCTCAACAGAACTCTAAACAAAGTAAGAGACTGAAAGCTCATTTTACTGTTGCTTTAGAAGTTGTATAATCTTAGAAGGGGGCATGGCATGACCCTGCACTTCTCAGTTTGCCACTACACTAGTGGCATCTTGTATAGCCTCTTCATACAATCTAATGTTATGTTCTGCAACCTTTTGGAAGCCAGTGAGTCGAGCTGGTTCATTGTTGCCAGTTGTAGTAACCTGGTATAAATCTTCTACACACTGTTTATCTTTAGTACTGAAATCTTTAGTAAAGAAAAGAACATTGACCTCTAGCTCTCTCTTGTGAGGATGCATTTATTCACCATGTGATTATAGAAGGAATGTTCCAGTCCTTTTGCAATATATTTGCACCTTAATATTATATCAGCTTACGGGGAAAGGGTATTTGTGCTAAAATTAGGGTAAATGTATTTGTTATTACGCTTGTAAAATCTTTACAAGAGAAAAATCAATTTCTAAATTTTTTTAAAGCTCTGGCACATTTATTAGGAGCTTTGTTAGATGAATAAATGATTGCTGAAACAATGTATATTTTTATATATATCCCTAAAGGTTGGTAATAGAACACTCGATCTCGTTCAGCAGGACAGATTCCCAGTTCTGTTCTCCACTCTGGACCTTTTTGAAAGGCTGCTCCTGAAAATTGTGCCTTTAAGTTTGGGCTACAAACTATTCCACATGCACAAACAATTTGAAGTATCAGCATGTTACTAGGGGCTTCGTTATTTTATTAGGGGATTGTATACAACAGCCTCAGGTTGTCGATTGTTCTTGCTTCATGAATGACAAATGCCTGTTAGAAAAGTACTGCCTCTTAGAATGTGCTGTATGCCATCCAAACTAGTAACAGTCAGTCCTAATTGACAGAGACAACCAAGTTCCTCACATGTCTCTCCCAATCAGTTCCACTGCAGTCATATGGCTGCATTGTTCTATGAATATCTGACATAACCATATGTCCCTAAAGTAATATTCAGTCTTAGAGAGAGGACACTTGTGAGCCTGATACTCTTATTCAGTTAAAACCAATCCTCATGATCTAACTACTGGCAAGCTAACATATGGGTTGGATCAATTTTGGTTGCAGTTGGCCAAGCATTGAAGGGGAGATATGAGCACTGATTGGCTCTTTTCACATGTGATCCACACATACATGCTATGGTACCCATGGGTAAGGGAGCAAGACTGGGCTCACTTTTTCAGATATACATGTTCAGCACACATGTCTGCAAGGGGGACCTATTCACCTTCAACTGAACATGGTTGGGACTCCTCATTGTGCTCCCTTTGATAGGGATCCCCAACCCTGCAGGGGTCCTAGTTTCAGGGAGTGCCTGTGCACATTCAGCTGTATTTGAGTGGATGCCTCTTTGCTGATACTTGAACCTAATCTGCAGACATTGAGGGGACAAGGAAGTGGAATGCACGACATCAAAGCAGGAAGCAATGATGCAACCCTGTTTCTCTTTATAAGGATGTGTGATAACATGAAAAGGGATAAAATCTACCCCATTTACTGTCATACATCATGAAATAGGTATTATTATTATTTAGATTTCTTATCAACCCTTCACCATGAGGTTCCACCTTTACACCAGACATTTATTTCACATTTATTCCACTTTAAACAGTCATGGCTTCCCCCAAAGAATCATGGGTAGTGCAGTGTAGAGCTACAATTCGCCAGAGTGGTTTAACAGTCATTTCCTCTTCCCAGAAAACTCTGAGAATTGTATCTCTGTGAGGGGAACAGGAGTCTTGTTCAGCACCCATCACAAACTACACATCCCAGGATTCTTTGGAGGGATCCGTGACTGCTCTCCATCGTTGTCTCCACACTCCATTGTCTTCCTGTGCACACCTTCTCCCACAACATCGCTAGGAACCAATCAGTGTGAAAAGTGAGTGTGTTAGCCACTGAGAAGAGTGTTCTCAGTGGCTGACTCATCTCCTCTCACTCTGATTGGCTCCAATCAGCAGGAAAGGAATGGAAGCAAGTTAGAAGACTCTCTCAGTCACTAACACACTCCCCTTTCATGCTGATTGGTTCATAAGATGCTGGAGACATAGGGACCCTGTTGTGACCTGGCTCCCTAAAAACGTAAGGGGTCTTAGACACACACACCCTGCACAAATACACCCCTGAATATAATGGAAATCACATAATAAAGGTATTAGAAATTCTTCTGTGAGAAGGGAATTCCACAGCTTGGAATTTCCTCTCCTAGGTTGCTCCTTCTCTACCTCAGAGGCCACTGGAACTACCAATAGGGCACCCTCTTCCAATCTTAACACTTGAGAAGTGTTGACCGATTATTAATTGAGCTCAGTTATTTTAGCAAAATGTTTACGACCTTTAGGAACAAAGTGCATTTTGGCTGCATTTGAATTACAGACTGAAAATATGATTTTTCAAATGTGGATCCAAACCTGGAAAGGAAAGCTAGGTCATATTGCTTCAGAGGTTATGAGCAGAAGCTTCTCATTGTGGAAAATTCATAGGTATTTAGTTGTTTTTACTCTGGTGAACATGGACCTCTCATAGCCGCACACCCTCCTCGGGATTTCATGGAAACCATGGCTTCCTGGGAACTGCACCTTAGTAATTTTGGGCCCACCCATGTAGCCGGTCATGCTTTTGACCTTGTATTTGTCTCGGGAGGGGAAGGAAGTGCTCTGAAAATGGGGGCTGTTTCTTCGAACCCCGTGTCATGGTCAGATCACTATTTGGTGAACATGGACCTCTCATAGCCGCACACCCTCCGCAGGGGAAAGGGACCTATTAGGATGGTCTGTCCCAGACGCCTGATGGAGCCAATGGGATTCCTGAATGCGCTGGGAGACTTGGAGCCGTCAGAAGGTCGCCCGGTCGAAACCCTGGTGGCAGAGTGGAAGATTCAGAGTGGAAGATCACCGGGGCAATAGACCGGGTGGCTCCGAAACGTCCTCTCCCCCTGAATAGAACTCAGATTGCACCCTGGTATACACCACGCTTACGGGGTTTGAGGCAGGAGGTGAGACAACTAGAGCGCCGGTGGCGGAAATCTCACTCCAAAGACGATCGGACACTGGTTAGAGCAGCAATAGCTGCCTACCAAGTGGCAACAAAGGCAGCAAAGAGGGATTTCTTTGCTGCCTCTATTGCATCCGCAGAGTGTTGTCCCAGGAGGTTGTTCCAAGTGGTCCGAAGCCTAGTCGGTCCAGTTGCTCAGGAACCCATGGAGCATTCTAAAGCTTCCTGTGACGCATTTGCCAAACACTTTGCTGATAAAATTGAGTGCCTGAAGAGCACAATTCCGTACACCGTGGACACAGGAAGTGGGCCAGAGACGGCCAGTTGCATTCCGGTCCGGTGGGATTGGTTTCAGCCTCTTCCCTCTGAGGAAGTGGACAAGGTGCTTTCTACTGTGAGGCCGACCACCTGTCTGTTTGATCCTTGCCCCACGTGTCTCATTGTGGGCTGCAAAGAGAGACTGAGCAAAGGGATCAAGGCAGTGGTAAATGCTTCCTTGGAAGAGGGTGCACTGCCATCTGCCCTCAAGGAGGTGGTAATAAAGCCCATCTTGAAAAAGTCCTCCTTGGATCCCCATGAGTTGAACAACTTTCGCCCAGTCTCCAATCTACCATTTTTGGGCAAGGTGATCGAGCGAGTGGTGGCCAAACAGTTACAGACACACTTGGAGGAAGCAGATTATTTAGATCCATTCCAATCGGGCTTCAGGACTGGACATGGCACTGAAACAGCCTTGGTCGCTCTGGCGGATGATTTGAGGAGGGCGTTGGATAGGGGAGAACATTCATTCCTTGTCCTCCTGGATCTCTCAGCGGCCTTCGATACCATTGACCATGGTATCCTCTTGGATCGCCTGGAGGGAATAGGAATAGGGGGCACGGTTTTACGGTGGTTCCGTTCCTATCTCTCAGACAGGCACCAACGAGTGGCATTGGGAGAGGAGGTTTCAGACCCTTGGCCTCTCAATTGTGGTGTGCCACAGGGTTCTATCCTCTCTCCCATGCTATTTAACATCTATGTAAAGCCGCTGGGGGCCATCATCAGGTGATTTGGGCTGCAGTGTCACCAATATGCGGATGACACTCAGCTCTATCTCTCATTTAAGTCCTCACCAGGAGGCTCCCACCCTCTGGAATTCTCTGCCATATGACCTTCACCATGCCCCCTCCGTGGTAGGTTTCCGCCGAGGATTGAAAACTTGGCTGTTTAGGCCGGCCTACGGGACTCCTGGGTAATCTGGTTTTAGTTTGTAAAGTAATCTGGTTTTAGTTTCCAAGTGTGTGGAGTCCGTAAGTGAATGGATGGGAGGTAATAGGCTGAAACTGAACCCCGACAAGACCGAGGTACTGCTTGTGGGAGACAACAGAAGGTTAGGAAATACTGACCCGGTGTTGAATGGGGTAAGACTGCCCCTGAAGGACCAGGTTCGCAGCCTCGGGGTCATTCTTGACTCCCAGTTGTCCATGGAGGCTCAGGTTTTGGCAGTGAGCCGGGCAGCTTGGTATCAATTACATCTGATACAGAGGCTGCGACCCTACCTTCCTGTCCATCTGCTCCCACGGGTGATACATGCCCTGGTCTCTTCTCGCTTAGACTACTGTAATGCGCTCTACGTTGGGTTACCCTTGAAGACGGTCCGGAAATTACAGCTGGTACAGAATGCGGCGGCACGGTTGATTAAAAACAGCCGCCGCCATGATCATATCACTCCAGTATTAGAAGATCTACACTGGCTACCAGTTGTTTACCGGGCCCAATTCAAGGTGTTGGTGTTAACCTTTAAAGCCCTACACGGTTTCGGTCCAGTTTATCTAAAGGAGCGCCTCCAGCATCACCAAATATGCCGCCTGACGAGATCAGCCTCACAAGACCTTCTCTCGGTCCCACCAGTTAAAACAGCTAGGCTGGTGCGGACCAGAGAGAGGGCATTCTCGATTGTGGCTCCCACCCTCTGGAATTCTCTGCCATATGACCTTCACCATGCCCCCTCCGTGGTAGGTTTCCGCCGAGGATTGAAAACTTGGCTGTTTAGGCGGGCCTACGGGACTCCTGGGTAATCTGGTTTTAGTTTGTAAAGATGTGGGGGGTGGATTAATTAGAGACTGATGTTATATTTGTACTTATATGTGTATTTTAATTTTTATGTACGCCGCCTAGAGTGGCCGTTAATTTGGCCAGATAGGCGGCTTAGAAATAAAATTTTATTATTATTATTATAATGGTAAACCCCCTCGGAATACTGCTTACCATGAAAACCCTAGTCATAGGGTCGCCGTAAGTCGGGATCAACTTGAAGGCAGTCCGTTTCCGTTTTCAAAGCAGTACACAATCTAAAACACACCTATTATTCAAAGTCCACATTTCTTCAAATTTTGTGATGCAGCTCTCTAACCAAACGAAATGTTTATATTGGGGAAAAATATGCATTAAAACTCATATATTAATGAAAATAACATTAAAATCCATTATATCAAGGAAACCTGCTTGCAGAAATGTGTGTATTAGGAAAATTGCATATGTGCACTAAAATAGTGACAATTTTTTGTCAGGACTTTTAAAAAATGCAATCTGATGCAGAATTGTGACCACAAGCAAATGCGTCTGAGAAGAGGTACAGCCCATCCTTTGTGATATGTCTCATAGTCAAGAGTCCTTGCATTAAGTTAAAGCATCTCAGGTAGCAGGCCAGGTCCCTAAATGGAGAGCGATTGCCAGTCATAATATAGTGTACTAGAGGAGCAGTAGCCAACATGGTCCCTTCAGATATTGTTGGACTACAACTCCTATCATTTGTGACCATAGGCCATGCTGGCTGGGGCTGACAGTAGTTGTAGTCCAATAGCATCTAGAGGGCACTACATTGGCCCCTGAACTAGAGTGTTTTTGAATGATACAAGACACCCTGAGCACTGTTTTTGCTCCCAGGATCTAAATTTACTAAAACAAATTAAGGATGCTACCCATCTAAGTCATACTGAGTGTATTCCCATTGATTTTGGTGGGTCTATTCTGAGTGTTACTAACACTGGATATCACCCAAAATACATAAATACTAAGCAAAGTGAGTTGTTAGTGTGACGCCTTATAAAACAACTTCTTAAGAGAAATGGATCACAATGGAAGAAGAATAAAGTCAGAGATGATGTCAGGTTTTAAAAATAATGCCACCTGACCAACTCTTGCTGGCATAAGGGCTGCACGTGGATATCATTACATTTAAAAGATACTTATTGTGAGAACCAATTTATATGCATGCAGCATTAGCATGTCAGTAGTTTTTGGGCCAAATGGATTTATTGCTGGTGTGTTAAGGCTGTATAAGGATGTCACCTTTTAAATGTGACATCAGCTATATGGAAGACCTACTCAGAAAAATGCTTTTCACAAAGCAATTTCTTGTTTAAATTTTTCTTGCCTTAGGCAATGGAAGATCAAACCCCAAACAGCTACCAGTGCTCTACATTGCCAGGTAACCATCATAATGGATGCATACTTTCTCTCTTCTGGGTCATGCACTCTCTGTACTTGGAGCTCCAGCTGAAGAAGGAGGGTTTGTCACAAGACATGTCATTCTTCCTCAGTATTCCTCTTCGTGGCTAGCATCTTCACATCATATCATGCCAAACTTGCCCACATAACATTCCCTGAGAAACTCTAAACTTGGGACGGTTAAGATATTTTGGCTGTATTCTGCTGTAATTATTTTCTGCCTTGCCAGAAAGACTTTGGGTTTGGAACGAAACACTTAAAACATTTCTCCCCCCTTAATCAAAAACAGACATTAGACTGTACCTGCAAAAAAAAAAAAAAGGGGGGGGGAGAACCTGAGATGTCTTCAGGCATTTAAGGACATGTGTATAGGATTTAGGTGAATGTAGAGCCAAGAACATAAATGATAAATGAAATATGGGCAAGAGCAAATTATTTATTTCCACTCATAAAAGAACAGCTACAGCAAACTTCATACTTATCCATATCTACAGGGTCCTGATTCTGCAGATGCTGCTACTAAATCAAGGTCATAGAGGGTACATTTGCCTGTAAAAGCTGAAATATACCATTTGGCTTTTTCCCCTAGGCTTTTTAAAGTGGGTGCCTAAGATAGATTGCAAAGCCTGCTTTCTGTTCCCCTTTGTAACTTCTTGTTGTTGTTAATATAACACCATCAGTGTCCACAGCATTTTAAAGAGTACAAGATGATACCTTCAGTTTCCTGATCTAGTCAGCCATGTTGGACTCAGGAATGGGGACCCAGTGGCCCTTCAGATATTATTGGACTACAGTTCCTCTCATCCCCAACCGTTGTCCATGATGGCTGGGGTTGATGGAGTCCAACACCATCTGGAGAACTACAGGTTGCTCATTCCTGTCATAGATAGCCTTGCTTAGGCTGTGACCTATCACCATTTTGTAGCTTATTTAGTAACAGCACCATCACATAATTTGTTATATTGATTAAACATCATTGTCAGGAGTTAAAAATTAACTTTGTATTTTTGAATGCAGTGTGACAAACTTGCATACCATCCCAGTGGTTTGAAGGTGCCGGTGGGGGAAAAACAGATTCTCTATTTGCTTTGCTTGATTTTCTGTCATGCCAAAATATTCCAGTCATAAAATAGACACAACACAAAGGGGGTTGACATAGTTCAGGAGAATCAACTGTACTTCTTTTTTTTTAAAGAACATGAAAAAACAAGCAATGTCACCTCTTTCTTACTTGAAGAAAGCCAAAGGCCATGAAGCGCTAGAGTTCATGTGACAGTATTGGGTGGGATCCTAACAACTGTGAACAGCATTCCAATTGCAGGATGGGACCTTTTCCTAGCTGCAGGATTGTACACCCCCCTCCCAAAAGAAGACTAATCCTGTTAATAGGAAACCCTCAGGAAGGATTGGGTATGTCACTGGGGACTGTAGAAGTCAGTGGAAGTTGTACACGCCCCCTCACAATACTCTTGCACAAGCAAAAGTGGCTTTCTACTTGTTCTTGACATTGAATCCAAGCCACTATTTAGATGTGACTTTTTTGTATCTCTATAAAACATTTTACATATCTGTTCATTTGGTAATTTGCCTGTTCTAGATGGGGTTTCACTCACCCTAAAAGCGCAGTCTGGAGGTAATCTTTGATCCATAATTGGCACTGGAAGCCCAAGTGGCTGTAATAGTTAGGCGTGCCTTTTGCCAGCTTTGGCTGGAGTGCCAGCTACTGATTTTCCTGAACAGGTCTAGCCTAACCACAGTCATCCATGTATTGGGACTGGACTGATGCAATGACCCCTATGTGGGATGACCCTTAAGGTGAGACAGTCTGGAAAGTGCAGAATGCGCAGGTTAAGCTGCTGAGTGGAGCTACCTCGCATGAACATGTGACACCTCTTCTAAAAGAAATGCTACTAGGCCAGGTTTAAGGTTCTGCTATTGACATATACAACTTGGGACTGGGTTATCTGAGAAAACACATCCTCCATATAGACCTGCCTTACCGTTTAGATAATCTAATTAGGTTTTCCTGGTTGTATCATAGCCTGCTGAGGTCCATATAATGACAATCACCTTATAACACTCTAGTGCAGAATGCTGCAGACACTGTTCAGAAGAACACCTGGACATGCACATATTACATTGTGCTGAGGGAACTCCACTTGCCGCCAATCTGCTAACAGGCCATGTTCAAGGTCTTGGGTTAAGGTTAACATATAAAGCCTTGAACAATTTGGGACCTAGTTACCTGTGAGATCATGTAGATCGCCTTGGGGAATTCTACTTGTGGTACCATACCATACAGAATATAATAGGGCAGTGACCTGAAAATGGACATTTTCTGCTATTGCCCCATACCATGGGATGCTCTTCCCACTCTTACCATCCATTCCAATTCTAACCTCAAATCAGTACAAGCAGCCTCTTGTTTGATAATGATATAAAAAATTCATGATTACATCATTTTGAACTGTTGAAATCTTGGTTGCCTCTAGGGCTGTGAGGTACTGGACAATCCCTTGAGCCCTCTTTTCTCCCCCCTTCCTGATACCCCATGAACCTGGCTCCACCTGCTCCTCTATCTACTGTCTAAAATGCTAAACATGTAGGATTATGTGACTGAATATTCCCTCAGTGCTATGCATACAGAGCTAAATGTCAGGGAGACTTCCCAAATATTCTAATTCTAGACATGTTTGTTTGCTCTTCCACCTACAAATAAGACTCAAGAGACACTAATGTTGGAATAAAGGTTATATTTATTAAAATACAACAACTTGGGGAACCTGCAGTCCAATGTAACCCAATTAACCAAATTCAGAAAGTGCAGACAGGTAAAGATTTTCACATCCCTTCAGCCCCCTGGGCATGTGCTACAGCTACTGACTGTGGCTCCCCAGCAAAGGATGGGGAAGAAATGACTCCCTCCTTGCTAGATTATCCTTGGGTATGGACCTAATACGCACACCAGGCCCCACTGTACCAGCATTCACCCAAAATTACTTGTCAGATTGAAAGGGCACCCCCTAGATCCCACCAGACATAGAGCACTGGCACATTACTAAAGGTTGCCCTTAACCCAATAATGCCTCAGTATACATAATGATATTTCTCTCAAGCTTCCTCACTTGCCCAGACTCCATGCCTGAATGGGCAACCAAACCATGCCACTCCCCAAAACCAAATGAATTAACCCAACAGTATCTGTGAGTTCAAATCCCTGCACGTGTCTCCTGGGTATCAAGGGCCAGCTAAAGATCAACCCCACAGTGAGTGGCTCAGGGGTTACGTGCCCTGTCACCTGTGCAGCCGTGGGCAAGCTGCATAGTTCCAAAGAGCCCAGTTGCCCCCCAGTTGGCAGTTGTGGACAAGGAAGGGGCTGGCTTGTGCAGCTGTGGCAAGCTGAGCAGGCCCTAGTCAGCTGGGGAGGACTAGCCTCAGAGGGAGGCAATGGTTAACCCCTCTGAATACCACTTACCATGAACACTGTATTCATAGGGTTGCCATAAGTCAGGATCGACTTGAATGCAGTCCATTTCCATTTTCATGAAGTAGGTGAAAAAGGAACTCCACCCCCCAAAAGTCCTAATTAGTCCCTTCAATGGGCAACTGGCAACGCCCACATTGCATGTAGGGAGGGAGGGCAAAAAGAAAGATTTGGGGGAGGAGCTGGCTTATAAACCCAGCTTCCATCCATCTCCAAATGGCCCCATGGCCCCCATGTGACCATCTCCTCAGCCCCCTCCCTTTGGGAGACAATCTTCCCAGTCTTCTTAGAGAAGGAAGGGGTGTGGGAAAGCCTGCCCCCACTACAAGAGTGGGAACATTATTTCTATTTTGTTTTATTGGTGTGGACAGCATTCAAACATACCCTTCCCTGCATTCTCGTGAAGGACCTGCTTTACCATGTGATCTGGTATTTCTGAAGATTAGCTGTATTTTTTTAAGGAATAGATATAGTCTGTTTACACACTTAGCACAGTAAACTTCACCCTGCTAATCCATCTGGAAGTCCACATCCGGCCTGTAGTATTAATTTTCCCACAGCAACAAAGAATTTGTTGATATGAAGAGATCTGATGAAAGCATGACTGTAAGTAGAAGGGAACGTAAAGAATTTGTTCCCTTCTACTTACAGTCATGCTTTCATCAGCTCTCTTCATATCATACAAACAAAACAAAATAAGACATTAAACCACAAAACCCCACTTTATCCTCTCTTCCGAAACAGAAGGCCCCAGGGTATGTGTGTGATCAGAGGACATTTGTGTTATCCCTTTCTGAGACCTTACATTTCTCTGCTAGGGGTTGGGTTTCAATACCATAAGATGCAATTTACTTACATTGTACTTGTCCACTGGGAACACAGGAAGTACTGGAATTCTCACAAGAAAGCCATTCTTCACAGCTTCAAACATTCCTGTTTTCAGCCATAGAAGGGGCACATTTCCCAGACAGGTTGTTACTCTTCTGGTCCTGCCAAATGGAAGTGAACCAGTCTATGGTATGTCTGAATGGCACTAGACAACAACTTCTTCTTCCTCTTCTTCTGGATGCACTCATTTAATGTACCTGTTGCTTTGAAATGGCTTCCTGAACTTAGCCAACAGTGTTCTCCCAGTCCCACTATCTCCAGTTTTCAGGGGCAGTGAATTTTAGGGCTCAGACTGGGAGTTCTGAGATCCAGGCACAAGTTCCTTACTCAGTCGAACTCTTGGACAGCAGGATCTTCTGGGCTGAATCCTCCTGAGTCAGGTAACCAGAGATGACTTATCCAGATGTTGAGATCTTCCTAAGAGGCCATTAGGCAGATAATGACCTTTCCAGTGGTGGCATCCTGTCTCTGGTATCCTCCACAGCGAGGTTTATCTGCATCTTGCTTTTTAAACTTTTTTATCTGTCCAGGCTTTACAGATACTGTTTCTGCAAATGCTGGTTTTATTGTTCTGCTCTTATATTATTATTTATTGCATTTATTGATTTTACTGTGTCTTTTAAACCTTTCTTTGTGAGCGACTCTGAAAACCCTTTGTCTATGTGATAATAAAATACACATAGGGAACCAACCACATTCTATTTCCTATTTGTATAACCTCCAGACCCTGTTGCAATTCTTCGGTACAAGTAATTTGCTCCTTTCCCTCTGTGAAAAGGAAAGTGACAAGAGGAGCCACAATTATTGCATGACTTCCCCATTCTGTTTTTACACTGTTCACATGAGCAGAGAGTTTTTAATTAAAGTTGTTTAGTATCTGTGGTAATGTCCACATCAATTCTTTTATCATACCTGTATGCTCATAATTCCATGGCTGCATTATCATATAATGATTTGCACATGTGAAATTACAGGTCAAACATCCAACACCCTGTTTACATATCACCTGACATCACTTCAAGGAAAGTACACATACAGTTCAGTGGTGGCAACTCACAAATGCACATTGCTGAAGGAAATAATGCATGTGTGTGTGAATCAGCCTTCTATCTGAGACTGTCTTTGTTGTTTCCCCCCATGCATCTTCCTATCTTCTAGATTTTATATTGCAGCCTAAGGAAATGAAGAACCTTCAATATATGAAGAATCTTCAAACAGCATGCATTTTCTTGAGAAACCAGCAAAATCTTACTATTAATTAAAAAAATGGAAACAGACAAACAAAAACAAACAAAAGTGAGACAAACAAAAAGAGAAACATTCTTTCCCCCCCATTCACACAACAGATCAGTAATAGTAGGGCAAGAACTCCATTTTGTGAATATACAAGGATTTTGGCACACATTATGTTTATTTCCTTTTCACTGGAAAAAGTTTCCTTTCAACCAATAAATAATCCACTATATGTTCTTAATAACAATGCTTAAACACAAGGTGCATGTTGGATTCAACCATGTGACATAAATACAGCAGATGAAGAAAAAATAGATAAATTAACTTCTTGATGGTTAATTGAAAACTATTTGCAAAAGAGCTACTGGTCTACAGATATGGCAACAGACAAACTAAATGTCTGATTTTAATTTCCATATAGTCACTGCTATTTTCACATCTGTGCTACAGAACTTCCATCCTCTTGGTCCCTACCATGTCAGAATGCACAGTGGCAGATTGGCATATTGAGCTATTAATAATTTGCTATATGTGTTACAGATGTTGCATAAATGAGCGGTGTTCTATCACTATTTCTTGACATTGGGGCCCTTGGGGTGGCAGGCTAAGACCCAGATCTGTCTACAAGCTGCCTTTTCTGGCAAAGGGGAAAGCTGCCCCTTACAGCGGAATCACATTCCAGCTTGCATAGTCAATTTTTCAGATGTTCTTGCTTTCCTGTTCCTTGTTCCTTCACTCAGACCTCATCTGGCCACAATGAAAAATGATGTGATGCAATTTTTTATTCTGTGCTTGACACTTATGGAAGGCAATGTGGTTCATTGATTCTAAACTCCAAAAAGGTCAAGGAACCAGGAACAAAGCTTCCTGGAAGAAGCCCAGGAAAAACTTTAAACTTGGAATATCTACACAGAGAGAGGGGGGGGACCAAAACTGTTAATTGTTACTCCTGCTGCTGTTGTGCTGCATATTCCTAGCAACATATGTTGCATGATCATGGATATATACATTATTGAGTCACCAGGTGAAACTATGCAGTAGACAGCAGATTTAAATTTTGACAGCAAACAGCTGTAGGATTTCTAAAACTTAATACAAATAATGAAATCAATAGGTTCTGCTGCAGTTTCAAGTTTTCCCAAACAAATTTATATGAAAAATGATATTCATTTATCTGAGATTAGTTCAGCTGAAAGATATTTTTTTCTGTGTCACTTCTGAAACATAGATAGAAAACAAAATTTCAGATGTTTTAGAGGGAATTAGCATACACTTTCCAGAAACTGTGTGTGTAAAAGAGAGAGAGAGAGAAGGTGAGTGTAAACAGATTAACAATGATTGCTCATTATACTGCTTGCTTATGCTGCACTTGTACTGGTTTTTAAATGCTAATCTGTGGAATATGTTCCCATCATAACATTTGAAACTCCTTTGTATTTAAAAATAATGCCATTCCAAGCTTGGATGTTTATTATTTCTGAAAATGCACATATACATAAAACATCACCAACATTTGTGCTATTATTCAATAGTGCCATTTAAGTAAAATCAGAATGTTTGCAGGCTACTCATCAACTATGCAGTGTGCTAGATAAAGTTCACATCTGAAAACAGTTCCAATCTGTGCTGATTTTTTCAGCAGTTGTTTCAGGAACTGGTACCAGGTTACTAGGAAGAAGAAAAAAGAAGATAAAATAACTTTTTTTTATTGTCTACTTTTTCAGTGGTGCCAAGAGCACTGCCACACCGTTAGGTTGCCATCCCCAGATTACTCTGCCAATACAAGGGGTATGTGTCAGCTCCCATATCTAGCTTGCCTATGGTTCAAAATGTTAGAATATTTGTTATCACGGACTGTCTTAAAAGAAGACCATAACTCTTCCGTTTTATACACTTGACTCTCACCTAATGTTGTATAAAGACGTATATTAAATGGGATGATACCAAAGGTGTCTCCAGGTTTCGGTGGGGCATTTAGATAGCTTTGCTAAGATGGCTCCATAACTGTTTGGAAATAATGAAGATAACTGGGGGGGGGGTGAGAGGACAGAGGGGTGAAAGGTGTGGGTGTACTAAGAGAGCATCCCAAAGGCTTATGACCAAATGTGGGGCTTTGGGATGCATCTTGTATTGACTTGGCAAGATCAGTCTGCTCTGTTTCTGAGTAGATAACGTTTCTCCTGTCAATGGAGAATCAAAATGATTTCATCTGCTCTCAGACAGGCACCTTTAACTGGTTTGTGCCCCAGCAGGTACCCAAATGCACTGATCTCTGAACCTATAGATTTGATATCAGTTGATACCAATCAATCAGTATATCCATCTTGTTAAATAAAGAAATAAAAATATGGTAACTGCTTTGTGGCAGGCATAATCCCAGCATACAATGTACCCATTTTTTGGACAAGTGTTTCTCTTGCTTCTTCTTATGACTTCTTTTCAGCTAGTACATTTTGATTTCTTTGTTCTGGATAACTATGGGAAAAACACTGAAATAGAGAGTCTCCTTTCCCTTGGTAGCTAAGCCAATTCAGGAAGGCATCTAATTTCATGTCAAACTATTGTTAGGTCTATTTAAATTTCTTTATTGCCCATGTGGAATTTAATTCCACATTCCACTGAGAAGAGAAAGCATGTTCTGTGCAAAACCGAAGGATTTTATGTGAGATAGAAAAAAGATAGATGTTTGACAGTGCATTCCTATTCATGTCTCCTCTGAAGTAAATCCTGTTGAGTTCCATGAACTTACTCCCAAGTAGGACTGGTGAAGAAATTCTATTCAATTTGCATTTAAAAGTGAACCTACCCAATTTGCAGTTTCTGAAACTACATACTGTTGTCTCTGAGCAGTATGAGACTTCCAAGGGTTCTTGTGCTTACCCAGGACTTGGTATCCTTGGAAAGAAGGTCAGCGGAGACTGTGGTGTCTTTTAGGAAATATGGTTTTATTTACACACATTCCACCCTGAGCTTAAGGTGGAGAGGTACACAGTCCAGCAGATCTTACTTTTCCATCAGGCTTGTAGGAGGCACCCCAAGCAATGGTGCAGAAAGCAGGCCTCTCTTTGTGCCTTTCCAGCTTCACCCCCAAGTAGGGTTACCAACCGTGTACTCTTTTTGAGATGGTGCAACAGCATACTCTTACTTTTCACTTATCAAAGCCAAATGTACTCTTTTTGAATTGACAAAATGATGGTAACCCTAAGACGCAAGACTCAAAACACAAGCGTCTCCTTGGCTCCAGGATGGGGAAAGGAGGGTCCCTCACCTGAAAGAATTTTAAACATTCCCTTTCGATATATAGAGTGCCCATTCAATAAGTCCATTAACTCACAGGCTAGCTTAACAAAGGAAATTAGCATGACCAGTAGAGTAGGTTTAATTCTTGCATATCCTAACTTTAGATACAAGATTATAGGCTTGAAGGGTACACAAGAAATAATGTATCTCATTCCTCAATCCCATAACAATATGAACCCAAACATAGCCATTCTTTGAAATGTGCACTTCTCTTAATTTTGTAGTGCAGTTCCCTGCCACATAATGTGAACACAAATGCGTATATGGGGGTAAAGTGTGTATAAAAATGCATATATTAATGGGGGGAAACCCATAAAAATGCATTAGATTAGGGAAATGTGCACACTTGCAAAAATGTGTATATTAGGAAAACTTGCATACAAAAACTGCATATTTCTTCTTTATTATGAGAACTTTGCACTAAAATGCTGATAAATTTTCATGAGGACTTTAAAAAACCCCCCACAGATTGTTGTAGAAATGTGGAGAGACTGAGTTTAAGAATGAAAAAAATGAGACCCTGAGAAGACCAAAATTGACAGGTCTGCCTATCCCTACTCCCAAGTTAAATGCATATTATTTATTTATTTATTTATTGTACTTATATACCGTCCCATAGCCGAAGCTCCCTGGGCAGTTTACAGTAAGTAAAAACATTAAAACAAATATACAAATTTAAAAACACATCTTCTAAAAACAATTAAAATTTTTAAAACAATTTAAAACACATGCTAAAATGCCTGGGAGAAGAGGAAAGTCTTGAACTGGCACTGAAAAGGTAACAGTATTGGCGCCAGGCGCACCTCGCCATAAGAATCATTCCATAATTTGGGGGCCACCACTGAGAAGGCCCTCTCCCTTGTTGCCAGACTCTCAGCTTCCCTCGCAGTAGGCACCCGGAGGAGGGCCTTTGATCTTCAACGTAGTGTATGGGTGGGTTCGTATCGGGGGAAGCATTCCATCAGGTATTGTGGTCCCAAGCCATGTAAGGCTTTATAGGTCAAAACCAGCACCTTGAATTGAGCTCAGAAACATACAGGCAGCTAATGGAAGCGGGCCAGAATTGGTTTTATATGTTCAAACCGTCTGGTCCCTGTTACCAATCTGGTCGCTACATTTTGCACAAGCTGCATTTTCCAAACTGTCTTCAAAGGCAGCCCCATGTAGAATGCATTGCAGTAATCTAATTTGGATGTTACCAGAGGCTGGACAACTGAAGCCAGGTTATCCCTGTCCTGATAGGGACATAGTTGGGCCACCAACTGAAGTTGGTAGAAGGCACTCCGTGCCACCAAGGCTACCTGAGCCTCAAGTGACAGAGATGGTTCTAGGAGAACCCCCAAGCTATGAACCTGCTCCTTCAGGGGGAATGCAACCCCATCCAGGACAGGTTGGACATCCACCATCCAGTCAGACGAATCACCCACTAGCAGCATCTCAGTCTTGTCTGGATTGAGCCTCAGTTCATTAGCCCTCATCCAGTCCATTGTCACAGCCAGGCACTGGTTCAGCACATTGACAGCCTCACCTGAAGAAGATGAAAAGGAGAAATAGAGCTGCGTATCATCAGCATACTGATGGCAACGCACTCCAAAGCTCCGGATGACCGCACCCAATGGTTTCATGTAGATGTTGAACAGCATGGGGGACAGAACTGACCCCCACAGAACCCCATACTGGAGAGTCCAGGGTGCCGAGCAATGTTCCCGAAGCACCACCTTCTGGAGGTGACCTGTCAAGTAGGAGCGGAACCACTGCGATGCAGTGCCTCCCACTCCCAACTCAGCCAGTCTCCCCAGAAGGATACCATGGTTGATGGTATGGAAAGCCGCTGAGAGATCAGGGAGAATCAACAGAGTCACACTCCCCCTGTCTCTCTCCCAACAAAGGTCATCATACAGGGCGACCAAGGCTGTTTCCGTGCCAAAACCAGGCCTGAAACCCGACTGAAATGGATCCAGATAATCAGTCTCATCCAAGAGTGTCTGGAGCTGGCCCGCAACCTGCAAGACTGTAAGACTCTTTAAAACATCCTAACTTTAAAGGACGTCAATGTCTGAAAGCATGGCCTCTTACTTCAGAGCTCTTACCCATAAGTAGACCCACCAATGTTGAGATGGCACCAACAGAGTAAGTGATTTTAGTCTTGTAGCTTTCCATATCTGCAAGGAGGTGCCTGCAACTTGTCTCAGTTTTGCAAGGTGGTACTCTGGGGAAGGCTCCACATTTTGCTTTTCCTTCTGCCCTGAAAATGCCATTCCCCTAGGCATCATTGCTACATATTGGTGGCCATGAAAAGCCAAAGGTGAAAGAGATGCCTTCTGGCTCTTGACATGAATGCTGAACAAATGAGTTCTTTGTGCCTGTCTCTGCTTGGACAGTCCATTTTCTCCTTTTTCTCTTTTTCTCTCGCTCTTTGTTTTTCTCTGTGCTTGCCATGAAGGGTTGCATCTGACCTGCCAAAAGTTTGCCTCAGGTAAAGGAGCATTACATTTTTATGTGTGTCAAATTAATAAGAGTCTCTAGCAGAACTGTGCTAAAAGGACTTTTTATAGCAAACTCTCTTGGAAAAAAACCCCTTCTCTAAATTATTAAGGTTAAAATAATTTAAGGAAACAAGCTATTGAGCTAGGAGTCAAATATTTAAAGTATTATATAAGGGGATCTTAAATGCATTGCAGAAATAAACCCAATCAAGTTAAGCACATGGGAAAGACCTCACTTGGCTAACCTGATCAAGGCTGGCCCAACAGTGCAAGCAACCCAAAGAATCCATTAGGGCAGCAGTATTGTTTAGTATACCACTGAAGCACCCTGTGGCTTAAGAGTTGCTCTCCAGGACTCCTCAAAATGTCACTGAGGATGCTGGGAAGAAGGGTGACTTCAAGGGCTAGGAAAGAGTCATGGGCAATCCCCCTACATATTTTATTAAATATTTAATATTTAATAACTCACAATATATAAAGGTCCTGCCTAGCACAGATTAAGTTCTTGCTCCCTTAATAGTAGTCTTTGCCAGCCTTTTATTCTCCAAAGCTAGTTTTTCTGAAGTTGTCCCTTCTGGGGAACTCCTCCTGGATCATGTGGGGCTGCATGGAATCCTTGAGGCAAGTTCTGGAATGACTCAGATCTTTCATAACTTTCAAAGGGCCTCTCCTGAGGTGAACATAATCTACATTTTATTTTGGGTGCCTTCTCTGAGGGAGGTTCAGAGAGTTGTGTCAAAGGGAGGGCCTTTTCACTTGTGGCTCCCCACTTGTGGAATGCTCTCCCCAGTGAGGAGATGCCTGGCACTATCATTAGCATATTTTCAGTGCCAGACAAAAACTTATCTCTTCTGCCAGGCATTTTGTGTATTAGGTTGATTCTGCTGTCTATTAATGGTAAGTTTTTGCTGCTGAAGTTTTTGGGCATTTCTTTATTGTAACGCATTATTATTTTTCCTGATTTTATATCATGCTTTATGCTTTTACATTTTGTAACTTCTTGGAGACTTTTATGTGTCAAGTGACAAATAAATAAATAAATAAATGCATATGATCCCTCAATTATGTACATTCAGTAAAGCTGATACACAGATGAAATTCTCTATCAGCAAAAAAAAAAGGTCTGATTAACTAACTAACAGCAGAAGAACAAACAACCAGTTCTTAGTCTCCAGGTCTTCAGTGGTCTTGGCTCATTTGCCTCTCTGCCTTTCTTCCTACCAAATGCACCCCATTGATATAGGTAAGCAGAACAGTACAACTAGATTTGAGTTCTCATTTATTTCCCCCATAACCTTTTTATTTCATACATTTGCATCTTTGGAAAAGCAATATTTATAAACTGGTCATGGCTCTACAAAAATATGGCACAATTTCAGCAGAGCTCACGTCACTAAGTATTATCTCCCCATTCAGTATATAATGCATCTACATTCCTCTTTATCTAAGAAGTAGCTAGGATTTCTGGATAGTTTATTTTCTCCTTACAAGTCCAATGGTAAACACATCTAAGGCAGCACACTAGATTCTGTCAGGTGGTGCAAACTGGTGTGTCTCCATGAAGTTAACAGAACTATGCTAATATACATGAACTGAAAATTTTGTAAAAAACCCATTGGGAATATTGTATTGGCTATAAAAACTTGGCCTCAAAGAAGAATTTTGACATTGATCTCTAGGTAAAGAACAACTCCAGTAATAAGTTCAATGGCTGACTACCTGCTGTTCTGTTAGCCAATTATCTCTATGCAAACTGAAGTCTGGATCTTGCAGCTAATAGAAAAGGAGTTATGCTTTCTTAAGGCATGTGTGTTTGTGTGTATAAAGGCTGATTTTAAAAAAATCCAGGAGATTCACACCTGTCATGCTTGATAATTACCAAGCATTGAGATAAAAGCTGGGTGTTTGTAATTGACACAGAGTAAAGAAAAGTGTCTGAAATCCAATGCATTCTGGTTAATTTTTATTTTTAAGTTATTAAAGATAAGAATGAATCTTACTGGAATTTCTCAGGGCCAGCATTTTTCTTCCTTGCACATCAACATAATGTTGCCTAAAGATAGAAGTGGTTGTTCTCTGAAAAGGTCCAGAAGTGCATTGGCGTGGAGTTTAATTGATCTAAATTGTTGCCATATTCATTTGAAATGTTGGCAATCTTCTTGAAGTCATAAAGACCAGTGTTGTGTTATGAGTAATAACTGTTAATAGAAGTAGATTGGGTGATCCTCTCCTTAAAGCAACATGGATTGACTCCAGAGCTAGATAATTCATAAAGCATTCATTGTGACTTTCTTCTCTGTTATCATAGTTAGGGCATCATTGCTAAGAAGGGTTTGAATTCCCACTCAGCCATGAAGCTCACTGACCTTGGGCCACTCACTGTCTCTCAGCCTAATTTACCTTACAGGGTTGTTGTGATGATCAAATGGAGAGCAGGAGAGCCATGTATGTCACTCTGAGCCCCTTGGAGAAAAGGTGGTATATAAATGTAATAATAAAACAAACAAATCCAAACTGGGACCTTGATGATAGTGATGGTGACCATCTGAGTAGGAGCATTTTTGCTCACCTCTGTCCTGCAAGCACTGCCATCTCCTTTTGTCCTGTTCACTAAGTGCCCACAAAATTACTTGAGGAAGAGCAGAATCCTTGGTGGGAAACAGATAGTATATATGACATGTTCACCAGGGAGGTTTCTAACACTCTCATAGAACCGTTTTCCTTGTAGAATGGAACTACTGTCAGTTTTCCACCAGAATTTATAATTCTTCCCATCTACACAGAGAAAAGATGCTCTGCTGGGACCTGGGCAATGCCTGCCACCAAGGATTTTCCCTGAACCACTCCAAGTAGATTATTGGTGAGCAGGGGAATGGGAGGTGGTGGTGGTAACAGGCACTTTGAGACCATCATTGATGTTTTCTTCAAACATTCTCAGCATACACTAAAATGTGAGCCTTTGTGAGGATGTGATTGGAATGCTCACAAAGACTTGACTCTTTTCAGGGCAAGATGGTGGGATACTTGTGCATCCTTCTTTGACACTGATTTGGCATTATCAGTCTCCTCAGTAAATAAATCTCCATTTAGTTGTGTGGATAGCCAATCAACACAACACTGATGATGATATTTCTGAAGCTGCACTATCATTTTGAATAAATAAGCACTTAAACCCAACTGCATATGATATACCATGAGCTTTCGACAAGTCGAGCTATGGAGCGTCTCATTTCAGTTTATATATAATCCTCACGCAGAAAAAAACTTCATTTGCAATTTTTCAGAGTGAGGGCATGTTGCTTGATTATTTCTATGTTAGATTTAGATCTGGGGGCAATAATTAATTCAGTTCATTTTTCTTAATGTACAAAAATGGTTCATAACCTCTTTTTTATAGGAGCTTTCTCTGTGGGACTGTTTACATTTTCACAGAAGCTACAAATTTATACATCTAATAAAACAAGGAACCTGACTTGAAGTTCTTATCCATGTCCATTCAGACCTTTTTCTTTTCCTAGTAAATTTGAACAATAGTAAATGGAACAGATTTAAAGGGCTTCCACTTCTACTTTCTTTGGTCTCCCACCATCCAACTGTGAATCTTTATTAACACCAAAACAAGAAGTCACGGGTAGTCTCTGAGAGACAACGTCCAGAAGAGTTAAGCAAGCTCTTTGGCAGACAGTAGATTGCCTCTAGTTTTGAGAGAATTAAAGGTGGTGAGATGCCTACAGACAGGAACTCCATTTCATGGTTAATAATGAGAGCAACCACTGCAAAATTATCTAGCACCAGAAAAGATAGTTCTGTTGCACAGCTACTATAACAGCAACCACTGACTGGGCAAATAGATTAAAGCAGAAAAAAGGGTGAGGGAGTCTGTTTCAAGACCATTAAGCACTCTATTGTACTCTCAACCTACATGATGTTTCTGGGAACTTATTCAACAAATTATGATTTGCTATATTTAAAAGAATACAGGCATCTTTTGCTTTTTCCTTACATAGGACAGTGCCATACATTTCAACAAAGAAAACTTTGGACTGGCATTCCACTTGCAAGTATACTGTTTTAAAACGCAGAAGCACAAGCATGGCATCAACAGTGGTTGAAGTGGCATGTGATGGGGTGGTTTGCCATTTTACTCCTTTTCAGAGGAACCATCCCAGAGAGAGGAAGAAGAGGAAGGGAGAAGGGGGGAGGAGAGAGATCAAGATCACCATATGACATTTCCATTTATCTACATGCCCTCTCCTATGTCTAATGTTTTGGCACTCTTTTCACCTCTTCTATCAAAGTACAAGAGCATGATTTGTGGAAGGTTGCTCCGTTCAACAAATCCTGTATGCATAGGTTATGGGCATTAATTGCAGTCTGGCAACCACTTGCATGTGAGCAGTCCCAATGAAGTTGCCTGAAAATTCACAGATAAGTGGCTTCAGGATTGTGGCCAAGGCAAGTTGGATATTGTGCCAAGCCCTCATCCAATGTCTGCAGAAGAACTCAAATCCCTGCTTTCAGTTTACATTTCCCATTCCTGTGTCTTGGAATGAACAATTCTGAAGTTGCACAATATAAATCCTTGGCCAATAAACCAATTAGACTCCTTCTTTCAGAAGCAAAACTCAGCATACAAACCACTAGAAGTTTGAGCCAAACCAATGCCCTTCATCTAGTTGGCATCTCTTAATCTGTACATGGAATTTGTTCTTTGGCTGTCAGTTGAATTTTTCCTTCCCTGCAGTGTCATGAAACTCTATTTTCCCTTAGGATAAAACAACAAATGTTCAACACTAAAAATATACTGTAGGCTTCTAGGAAAGTTGGGTGAAACATTGCTTTGTTTTGTTTTCCTTTTGCAATATTCTCCAACCATCCAACCAAGCAGGAATGATTTTCAAAACATTTCAAACCACTGTACTTCAGTGTAATTTTTGGTGGGTATCTAAAATGTGGTCTACAAGATACTTGCAAACAACATTCAGGATTTCGTTAAAATCTTAGCTTTTGGCTGTGGTCCTTAGCATACATACTTGGAACTCAGTCCCATTGCATATCACTGGGATTTTTGAGTAAGCATAGCTAGGACCAGGCTGTTCATTTCTTTCTTTTTAAATTAATGTTCCCAGTCCCATACTTAGGAGTGTACAAAGCCAATGTGTTTGCATAACATAAAACAGTATGTTCTACGATACTCAAACTACATTTGATATTAAACACATCACTTGGAGTTCCAAAAGACTCCATGGATACAGGATGCTTCCCTGCTGCAGACAGTCACCCGTGAACCCATAGAAAAAAAACAGGAGCAGAGCTAGTGCTCTCTCTCCTCACATTAACTTAACCTCCATAATGAATGCCTGAACAGGGCTCAAATCTTTTGCATTTTGTCCCTAAGATAATCCTATGTAAGTCTGCTGAGAAGTAAGTCCCATTGAGCTCAGTGCGACTTACTCCCAGTGTGTAACAGGATTGCCATATAACACCTCAAAAAACCAGAATGTTTCTCAGCCATTCTAATGTATACAGTGCCAATGGTCCAAATCTCAGTGAACACAGCAACAATTCTCTGGGAACCAAGTTCCCATAACTCTCCAGCAGATGAATCAGATATAGCTACTAAAGTGAGCTAGATAATACGTTCAAACCTCCTAGATTTGCCTGCAGCCTGTAGGCAGGTCATTATTAGGCCCCTTTTAACTACTTTTTTTTATGATCAGCAAGTTATATCCCCACATTTATTTCACTTACATTCTATTCCAATTATTTTCACTTTAGTTGCTACATCTGTCTCATACCACTAATCTATGCAAGAGGCTCATCCACAAATAATAAATTCAAGGCTGATATTTTCGTTTAAAACAAAATGTTGAGGGGATTAAGTGGGAGGTACACAACCTCTCTGCCACCTGTTATATAATTCACTAACAGGCAAAAAACCTTGTGGTTTAAGAATGTACCTACAGCCCACAGATATGTGTGTTAGAGAGAGCTTGCTAGGTGTTTAAAAGACTAAAGGGAAAGCCCCATGACACAGATTTATTTATTTATTTATTATTAATAATGTATATCCCGCCCTTCCTCCCAGCAGGAGCCCAGGGTGGCAAACAAAAGCACTAAAAACACTTTAAAACATCATAAAAACATTTTTTTGCAAAGAAAATTTGCCAAAGTAAATTATATATAGATGCACATTTAGGTATCTGAACCAATTAAAATAGGGGGTGCCCTGGTTTTCACCAGGCCTGTATTTTGCAATATGCCCAACAGCCCTGTAAGTAAAGTTTTTTAACAGAAAGCTAAGAAGGGGGAAGGGACAGGAGATCTGGGATCCATTATAAATGTCCTGAGCCCCATCCTACCAATGTCCCATGCAAAATTTTGAAACAAAGATGGGAGGGTTATCTGTTTTCATTGTGCTTATCTGTTATCTGCTCATTGTGCTTCCATGTGTGTAATGAACACATGGAAGGGAGAGTGGGTTGGCACCTGTCAGCTCACTCCCAATGTTCACTTCCAATGCCGTAAAATAGATCCTATGCTTAACTGCATGCACATAGGCTCCCCTTTTGGACGCACTGCTGTATGAATGGATGTTGGAGGAGTGAGTGTAGATCGGGTTATAGGTCTTGTGTGCCTACTCACTCTCTCACACCTATGGTATATAAACACAGAGAAGTGATACACCTATATGGTATGGAGTATGGAGAGCTAATGAGTATGTCATTTTTGTCAATCCTCGCTTGCTTATAAAAACATAAAGAGAACCCTGTTGAATCAGACGAAGGGCCTATCTAGTCCAGCATCCTATTTTCCACAGGGGCCAACCAGATGTCTCAGGGAAGCCCACAAGCAGGATATGATGCCTCCATCGGCTGGCATTCAGCAGCATCCTCTGAACCTGGAGGTTGCTTATAGCCATCATAGCTGGTTCCCATTAATATCCTCAATTGCCCAGTTGCTGCTGCTGTCTCCCCCCCGCAGGTGAGAAACAAAATGCTTCTCTACTGCACTGAGAACAACCACCACCACCACTAGATGATGCTGTTCCACACCCTTAGTTAGGGCCCTTTTTGCAGCAGTACACACTAGTACGGAGTACCCTCACCTCTTTTGTTTGTTTGCTTGTTTGTTTGTTTGTTGCTGCACATAGCAATCATTTTATGCTGGCATCCACTGCACTTTTATTGAAGTATGAGTATTGGCACCTCATTTTTTACACACACCCCAAAAAGGATTGCCCTTAGTGGTTATTTATTTATTTATTTATTATTTAATTTGTATCCCGCCCTTCCTCCCAGCAGGAGCCCAGAGCGGCAAACAAAGTGCTAAAAACACTTTAAAACATCATAAAAACAGACCTTAAAATACATTTAAACAAAACAGCGTTAAAAACATTTAAAAAAACAACTTTAAAAAGGGTTAAAAGCATTATTAAAAAACTTATTAAGCAATTCTAAGACAGACGCAGACTGGGATAGGTCTCAACCTACAAGTCTTGTTGGAAGAGAAAAGTCTTCAAAAGGCGCCGAAAAGATAGCAGAGATGGCACCTGCCTAATATTCAAAGGGAGGGAATTCCACAGGGTAGGTGCTGCCACACTAAAGGTCCGTTTCCTATGTTGTGCAGAACGAACCTCCTGATAAGATGGTATCTGCAGGAGGCCCTCACCTGCAGAGCGCAGTGATCTACTGGGTACATAAGGGATAAGATGGTCTTTCAGATATCCTGGTCCCAACCTGCATAGGGCTTTGTACACCAAAACTAGAACCTTGAACTTGGCCCGGTAGTAAATGGGCAGCCAGTGCAATTCTTTCAGCAGTGGGTGACATGTTGGCGATACCCTGCCCCAGTGAGCAGTCTTGCTGCCGCATTTTGCACCAGCTGCAGCTTCCGGACCAACCTCAAGGGCAGCCCCACATATAGCGCATTACAGTAATCCAGCCTGGAGGTTACCAGTGCATAGACAACAGTGGTCAGGCTATCCCAGTCCAGAAAAAGCCGCAGCTGTCTCACCAGCTGAAGCTGGTAAAAGGCACTCCTAGCCACTGAGGTCACCTGGGCCTCTAGCGACAAAGATGGATCCAGGAGCACCCCCGGGCTATGGATCTGCTCTTTCAGAGGGAGTACAACCCCATCCAAAGCAGGCAACTGACCAATTATCCGAACTCGGGAACCACCAACCTACAGCGCCTCCCTCTTGCTAGGATTCAGACTCAGTTTATTGGCCCTCATTCAGCCCACCACCAAGTCCAAGCAGCGGTCAAGGGCTTGCACGGCCTCTCCTGATTCAGTTGTTACGGAAAAATAGAGCTGGGTATCATCAGCATACTGCTGACACCTCACCCCAAAGCTCCTGATGACTGCTCGCAAGGGCTTCATATAGATGTTAAACAGCATGGCGGACAAGATGGGACCCTGTGGCACCCCACAGCACAGCTGCCAGGGGGCCGAAAGGCAGTCACCCAATTCTATTCTCTGAGAGCGACCTTGGAGATAGGATCGGAATCACTGTAAAACAGTGCCTCGAACACCCAGCTCACCAAGTCGGCCCTGAATGATACCATGGTCAATGGTATCAAAAGCCGCTGAGAGGTCAAGTAAGAATAACAGGGTCGCACTCCACCTGTCCTTCTCCCGATAAAGGTCATCCATCAGGGCGACCAAGGCCCATTCAGTCCCATAACCAGGCCTGAACCCAGACTGGGATGGGTCAAGATAATCTGTTTCATCCAAGAGTGCTTGCAGTTGCTGCACCACAACACTCTCAATCACCTTCCCTAAGAAGGGGGTATTTGCAACCGGTCAGTAGTTCTCACAAACCAGTGGGTCCAGGGTGGGCTTTTTCAGGAGTGGTCAGATCACCGCCTCTTTCAAGGTGGCTGGAACCACTCCCTCCCACAATGATGTGTTGACTGCACACTGGATCCATTCGGTCAGACCCCCTCGGCAAGATTTAATAAGCCAAGAAGGGCAAGGGTCGAGAGGACAAGTTGCTGGCCGCATCATCACAAGCACCTTGTCCACGTCATCAGGCCGCATTAACTGAAACCATTCCCAAGAAGTTAAAGCAGACGTTGCATGGGACACCTCATTGGGGACTACAGTAGATGTGGATGGGACATCAATACTGCTACAGAGGCGAGCAACTTTACCCTCAAAGTGCCTTGCAAACAATTCACAGTGGGCCTCCGAAGGATTTAAGACTCCATTTCCTGGAGTTGATGTCAACAGACCCCTGACAATATGGAAAAGCTCCATCAGATGGCTACTTGAGGATGCGATGGAGGCAGAGAAGTGGGCCTTCTTTGCCACCCTCACTGCCACACAGTAGGCATGGTTATGATGTTTTACTCATGCCCGATCAGTCTCACAGCACGTCTTTCACCATTTGCACTGTAGCCAGCGTCCAGTCTGTTTCATTGCCCTTAGCTCACTGGTGTACCAAGGTGCAAGCTGGGCTCCATAGTGCTGGAGAGGGCGCTCAGGGGCAACTGTGTCAAGAGCCCGATGTGCCTCACTGTTCCACAGCGTGACAAGGGCTTCAACAGGGTCACCTGCTCTATCTACTGGTAACTCTCCCAGGGCATTCAGGAATCCAGTGGATTCCATTAGGCTCTGGGGGCAGACCACCTTAATCTGTCCACCACCCCTGCAGGGAAGGATTGGAGACATAAATCTAAACTTCACCAGGAAGTGGTTAGGTAAGGTTCTGTGTCTTGTCTTGTCCTGTCTTGTTTGTTGTTGTGTTGTCTTGGAAACATTCCTGTGAAAGAGCAGTTCTGTGTTGGTGGCCTGAGCTGTCACTCAGCTTAATTGCCATATCTCTAATAAAGTGTTTTATTCTAAGCCAGTGTATATCAGCATCTAGATTGCTGGTATGTTAGAGACTGAAGGCCTTTTCAGGCATGAAAGGGTACACTTCGAAAGCGTCTGGGAGGTGGCACCTTTAGTTCTGCACCAGTCATCACACACCATGTGCCAGCTTCCCTGTGTTCTAGTGCAACTTCTGAAGTTCCTTATGGAGGTTTCCTGTGTTATTAGGAACCGAGGGTTCTGAACTGCATAGGGAGTATCCCCAAATAGAAAAGGGTCCCCATTGCAGAAGAAACACTTGCATTACCCCTTCACAGCTGAAGAAGGCTACAGTGCAATCCAAACCCAAGTTCTGCTGAGATGAGTGAGTTTGGAACAGACTTGGACTGAGCCACTGGTGTAACTCCCTCATCCTGGCTTAGCCAGGGATATGCCGGCATTGGAGTTATGCTGGTTCAGCCAGAGCTCAGTCAGTGGAACTTAAGCCAGTGGAAGTTACACTGGCGTAAGTTCCCAAAAAGGGGTGTGGCAGGGCCAGGAGAAATGTGCACTTATTCCATATTTCAGCTCAATCACGTGGCCTGGCTATCTGGTGAAACCTACAGCAACAAAAAGGGTGGTGCAAGTCAAACTGTGTTTTAAAGGCTTGTTGTCCCTCTGCCAGCCTTCGGGCAGCTCAGCCAGCAGTAGTCCTGCTCCTGAGCAGAGTTTGGAACAGGGGTAACTTATGCTGGCTTCCTATACATAGGATTGCTCTGCCTGACATCAATATAAAAAGAGACTTGCCAGCATAGTCACAGAACTAAGAGCTTCTTTATAGATACATTATTTCTTCCTGAACTAAATTCTATTCTTATCAAGCAGATATTTTGCTGACCATTATCTGCCTTACAAATTTGCTTCATTGGTTTTCACCCACCCCTTTAAATACCTTGTGATGAACCTACCAAAGTTATATTTTTAGATGGCAAATCTATTTGGGAGTGCAAATGAATCTTAGATGCCAATAAACTTGACTGCTCACATCTTTTCTGCTCTTGAAATAACTTTTTTTCCTCCTTGGCTTACACTCACATCTTTACATTTGTCTTATGATTTGATGTTTGTACCTCTTACACATATTTGTTTTTGAACACATTTCAAAATATGATGGGGTGTTAAGTATGTGAATGCCAAGGGAGTAGTTACTATAGCAACAGTAACCTCACAGAAGATTTCTAAACTTGTACCTCCCACTCACAGAGAACTGTAGAAATTCTGAAAGCCTAAAGAACAAGTGCTAATTATCTGATGAAATTTGCTGTGGTGGGCAGAACAAATGCAATTTCCACGAACGGACAGGTTACCCACTTCAGCATATATGCAGTTTATTAAACTGAGTGACTCACTCAAATATTCTGGCTTTAACTGTATAAAAATAGTTTGTTTCAATCTGTTTATAATTCAGAAAAAAAGATCATAGCCATTATGGAAACGTTTATCATTCATTTGCAGATCCATAGCATAAGCAATATGTATAGCCTTGTGAAGCCTTTGCCTGCTAACCACCACAATTGTCCTTGCATGGGGCAACAAATCATGTACTTTTGAAATTATAGAGCCACAAGAGTGGCTGTATACGATAGCCAGCATGGATTTTTAGCAATCTGCAATGTTAAATTGAAAATACCCCCATGCCATTCTGATGCTTCCCATAAGCTCATTCAAAACAAAACATTACAAAAACTATAGTTCTGAACTCAGAAACTCTTGCTTAACAATCCTCTAAATTTTCATGGTGATACACAAAACAGTCAGAGAGAATCGAGAGTTCAAAGTGTAAAAAGAGAGAGAAAAACCCAGACCCTGTTGGACTTTTTTTCTGTCAGTGTTCCCATAATTTGCTGAAATTAATTAAAAATCAGCCATGTTCACAGAGTACCTGTAATTCTATTACTGACCTTGCCTCATACTCTGACCTTCAGCTTCTGCAGTTTAAAAGTTTAAAAAATGTCCTCGCTAATTTTTGTGGCTGTATACTATAGTCAGCATGGATTTTTTGCATTCTGCAATGTTAAATTGAAAATACCCCCATGCCATTCTGATGCTTCCCATAAGCTCATTTCAAAATAAAACTTATAGTCCTGAACTCAGAAACTCTTGCTTAACAATCCTCTAAATTTAAAAGGTGATACACAAAACAGTCAGAGAAAATCAAGAGTTCAACCAGACCCCTTTTGGACTTTTTTTCTGTCAGTGTTCTCATAATTTGTTGAAATTAATTAAAAATCAGCAACATTCACAGAGTAACCTATTACTGACCTTGTCCCATGCTCTGACTTACATCTTCTTCAGTTTAAAAGTTAAAAAAAATGCAAGGCTGAATGTTAATTAATTTAAGAAATATAGCATTGAACTCAAAGATAAGGCCAGGCATGCTCAGTAAGAACCAACTGTTAGTGTTCTAAAAGCCAGACTCACAGCTGCTGGGATTGCCTACTCAGGGGGCCACACCCACACCAGACCTTTATTTCACTTTAGATAGTCATGGCTTCCCCAAAGAATCCTGGGAAGTGTAGTTTGTGAAGGGTGCTGAGAGGAGACTCATATTCCCCTGACAGAGCTCCTGTGGCCAGAGTGGTTTAACAGTCAGCCGTCTGATTGAAGCTTTGTGAGGGGAACAGGGCCTCTCCTAGCAACTCTCAGCATCCTTCACTAACTACACTTCCCAGGAGTCTTTGGAAGGAGGGTTTAAAGGGAAATAAAGGTCTGATGTGGATGTGGCCAGAGATAGCTTTGGTTTAAATTTGGGTGGGAAGCTATATGTGCCTGCTGTAGAATAAAAAGGTGGGGGAAACCCTGAAAAAGAATGATACTGTTCACAATATTTTCCTTTTGGAAAGGAAAGGCTTCCCCTTTGCCCAGTGCCCACCCATCCAATCTCCTCCCCTCCCCGTCCCTCCCTCCCCTCCCCTTCTTGTCCTCCCCCTTCCTGCCCTCTTCCTCCCCTCCCTGCCCCTTCCCCAGGTCAGTTTCACCTATCCTAAGGACACTGAACTCATAAAGCATCTAAATGATCAAACCGGTCCTCCCCTCCTCCTATCCTCTCCCTCTTGCCCTTTCCCTCCTGCATCCTTGGCCACTCCCTCCCCCTCCCCCTCCCCCTCCCCCATGGTCAGTTTTATCCATCCTAGGACTATGACCTGGGAGACCAGGGTTCGAATCCCCACACAGCCATGAAGCTCACTGGGTGACCTTGGGCCATTCACTGCCTCTTAGCCTCAGAGGAAGGCAATGGTAAACCACCTCTGAATACCACTTACCATGAAAACCCTATTCATAGGATTGCCATAAGTCGGAATCAACTTGAAGGCTGTCCATTTCATTTTCATGCATGATTACACGGGAATAAATCCCACTGAACTCGATAAGCATGCAAATGATCAAACCTGCCCTCCCCTCCTCCTCCCTTCCATCACCTCCCTTTTGCCCCTTCTCTCTCCCTTCCTTCCCCCCTTCCCCCTACCCTTCTGATCTCCTCCTTCCCTCTCCACCTCCTTCTGCTCCCCTTTCCCCCTTCCTCCTTCCCTCTACTCTTCCCTCCACCTCCCCCTCGCCCACGGTCAGTTTTACCTATCCTAGCCATGATTGCCTGGGAGTAAATCCCATTGAACTTAAAAAGCATGCAAATGATCAGACCTGCCTTTTCCCTTCTTCTCTTCTCCTGTCCCTATCTCCTCCCTTCTTCCTCTCCTGCCCTCTTCCTTATTCCTCCTCCTCTGCCCACTCCAGGCCTCCCTCCCCATGGTCAGTTTTACCCATCCTAAGCATGATTACACGGAAGTAAATCCCACTGGACTCAATAAACATGCAAATGATCAAACCTGCCCCTCCTCCCCCTCTTGCCTCCTCCCCTCCCCCTCCTCCCCTCCCCATTCCCTGTGGTCAGTTTCACCTATCCTAAGCAGTGGCGTACCAAGGGGAAGAGAGGGGGGCAGTCTACTCCAGGTGCAGGCAATAAGGGGGTGCATTGTCTGTAGAGGCTCCAACCCACCCTGACCCAGCCACCTAAGGCCCGCCAATCCTTCTGTGTCCGTGTGCACTCTGAAGGCCCGTCGAACATTGCTGGGCCATACTCACTAGTAAGTCGTGCACAAGCTATTTTGAGGGCAGGAATGGATGGGTGGAAGGGCCATGGCTGGGGATTGGATTAGATGAGGAGAGAAGCTACCACAAGCCGCTCACCCAGCACTTCTTTACAGCACTTTGAATTAACCCCTGAGCGACTCATTTCTTTGTCTCCACTCCTCCTCCCTCTCCCTCTTTCCTTATGCAGCAGGGCCGCTGCTTCTCCCACTCTTCAGGTTTTCAGTCTCTTGTATCTGTTCCTGACTGTTGTTCCACCCAGGCAGGCACCTGCAAAAAACTTTAAAACCGCAGCATTCTCCCAAGGAGTGGTTACCTGATTTAGAGCCCCCTCCGTATATCCCTGGGTGCCTAAGGCTAGGAGTATGGAAAGAAAGATTCATCTCCCCCATTTATATCCCCCCCTTTTTCAAATTTAGCTTTCAAAGCTCGAGGGGGGATACTATTTTTATTAACCTTTTTAATGCTGTGAGCCTGAAATCCCATCGACAGGAGTCCCACTGAACTCAGTTGGTGTTTCTTCTGAGTAACCCTGCATGTGCTGGAGCTGCACGTATATTCAGCAAACACTAAACCCCACTGCACGCAAATGGATTTAGGCTGCAGTCCTTTACCCACTTACCTGGGACTCAGTGGGATTTTCTTCTGAGCTGACAGAACAGAGTTGGATATTGTTTTTGAGTCCCAGGTAAGTGGGTAAAGTTTTTATTGGGTTTTTGATGGTTCTTATTATAGGGTTTTTATTTGTTGCAAGCTGCTTTGATGTTTTTTTTAAATGAAATAGCGGTATACAATTATGTGATTGGAGCCAAAGGGGAAGTCTGCTCATACAGCATTCAATACGCAGCCCCCTTCCAAGCTGTGTGGGTGGTAACTCTGCTAAACTTAATCCAATAGTAAGTACAGTTGTGTTCAATGGGACTTACTCCCTGGTAAGGCTGGACACAAAATTATAGCCTAACTGTGCAATCCTGTGCACATTTCACGCAGTCAGAGACAAAGTGCCAACTGAGCTCGATGGGAGGGGGGATGACTGGCTAGTGAGAGTTTGTATTTAAGGCGGGGTGTGTGTGTGTGTGAACCTGGTACCTTCCAGATGTTGTGGAACTCCAGCTCCCATCAGCCCCCCCCAACCAAAGTTCTAGAGGGCCAAAGGTTAGCAATCCTTATTTTCAAGTGTCACAAAAGCCTTTGTTTCAGGGGAACTGGTCAGCAGTGTAGTGGCAAATTCAAAAGTGCAGGGTCCCTTCATGACAGTCATGCCACTCCCTCTTCTAAGATTATACAACCTTCTAAGATCATATAATAAAATGAGCATTCAGTCTCTTACTTTGTTTGGAGTTCTATTGAGCAATGAATGCAGGATGAAGGTGTGTCTCTGAGGTTCAGCAAGATCACTATATATTGCATATTTTCTTCTATCACTTCTGGTCATACAAAAAAATCTCAGAGTGAATATAGTACTCACAAAAGCTGTGAGGTTAACACCCATATAGCTTTCACCTCATATCCCTAAGCTGTAACCTTGCACATCATTAGGACTGCCCTTTCTCCAAAATGTTCAAGGTGGTAAACATAGTTCTTTCCCCCTCCACATTTTATCCTCACAATAACCCTGTGAGGTAGGTCAGGCTGAGAATGACTGGTCCAAGGTCACCCAGTGACAATCCATCCACCAGTAAGAATTTCTGGACTAAGCATGAGGGTGGGTATGCCCTCTCCCGCATTGGCTGGTGGGGAATGGTGGCTTCTTTACCATGGCAGAAACCTTACTTGTAATAGAGAGAATACAAGTCAACTGGAACTATGGTTTATGTCAAAGACTGACAGGAGATAAAGTGATTTAAGGTGGGGAATGAGTTGCAAAGAAACAAGGACAATATAGGCTGATCTCAAATTAAAGTGGTAAAACAGGGGTGGCTAACTTGTGGCCCTCCAGATATGGCTGGACTATAACTCTCATCACCCTTGACTATTGGCCATGCTAGCTTGGATTGATGGGAGTTGGAGTCAAACAACATCTGGAGGGCCACAGATCCCCCTAGCTTGTGGTAAATCTCTATATGGGGAGCAGTACTACATCTGACTTCAGATGGGTGCTTACAAGTTCCGAGCCTAACTTTTTCCCTGATTTGCACTGGGATTTTAAAATTTATTATTATTATTATTTGTATGGAGGATCACTCAATCATGTGAGCCCACCCCATCTGCGGTTATTATTATTGCTGATTATTACTTAAAATAATTTTGTCGTATAAAGGAGGGGGGTGTTAAAAAATGATCTGCTCCGGGTGTCAAGTATGCTAGGTACGCCACTGATCCTAAGCATTATTGCATGGGAGTAAATCCCACTGAACTCAGTAAGCATGCAAATAATCAATCCATTCTCAGCAAACTTGTACAGGATCCGATTTCTTACCTCCCAGATTAAAAAGCAGAGAAATTCACTAACAGGCAAAAAACCTTGCAGTTTAAGAATGTACCTATACCAACAGATATTTCTATCAAACTTGAAAAAGCAGGAAAATTGGGCAGCTATAGTGAATGCACCAGGGGAGCAGGAGCCCTGACCTCCTGTCTGAGATATTGTACTGCCCTACAAATTTGTCAAAATGCAAACACAATTTGGGTTGGTTTTTCACAGTCCAATCCACTTCTTGTGTAGCTTGGAAGAATTTGGTAACATGTGCTTCTGACCACAAGGTTTTTTTTTGTCTATTAGTGAATAAAAAAGATGTTCCTTTGGCCCAGATGGCAATAGATCCTATCCCTATGTATGTAATCACAGCACCATCCAATGACTTATGCTAAAAGTAACCTGGATTGCAAGGGAATGTTTATACTCCATTTCTCCCTTTGAACTGATCTTAGTTGCATGAATACATCTTAAATAGAGCTGAAGTAAATTTCATGATTTGAAATGCAGCCAGACATCCAAAACCAGAATTTTTAACTGTTTCATTTTTTTTAATGATTTTGACAAAATCTTACATTTTGTCAGCAAATTTTAAGGCAATTTATGGCTCTGCTTGTTCTTGCGTGTTGGGGACATTTTGTGGGGCGGCATGGCAAAGAAAGACTGGCCCCAACAAGAGGCTGGTCTACCCTGAGATTGCGAGAGAGCTCTGCTGCTCTTGCAGGGCTTTGTGGGAAACTTAGGAAATGAACTGAATTAGGAAAGGAACTCTTGTGGGGCTTTGTGGGATAATTAGGAAAGTCTGCGTCTGTGTTAGAATTGCTTGTTAATATGTTTTTTTAATAATATATTTTTAACCCTTTTTAAAAGATTTTTAAAGCTTTTTTAAAAGATGTTTTTAAGCTTTTTAAAAAAATGTTTTTAACGTTGTTTTGTTTTAATGTATTTTATGATCTGTTTTTATGATGTTTTAAAGTGTTTTTAGCGTTTCTGTTTGCCACCCTGGGCTCCTGCTGGGAGGAAGGGCAGGATATAAATCAAATAATAAATAAATAAACTGAAAATAAATAAATAAATACAAACTGAAAATAAAACTGCTGATATTATAATGCCATTATACAAATCTTTGATGCAATCAGATTTGGAGCACTGTGTAAAGCTCTGGTCGCCTCACGTCAAAAAGGATACTGTAGAGTTGAAGCAGATTCAGAAAAGGACAACCAAAATGATCAAGGGAATGAAGCAACTCCCCTATGAGGAAATTGGGGACTTTTTAGTTTAAAGGACAAGTGAGTAAGAGAAGACATGATAGCCATGTATGAAATTATGCAAGGCGTGGAGAAAGTGGATAGAGAAAAGTTTTTCTCCCTCTCTCATAATACTAGAAGGGGCATTCAATGAAGCTGAATGTTGAAAGATTCAGGACCAACAAAAGAAAGTACTTCTTCACACAGCTCATAGTTAACTTATGGAATTTGGTCCCGCAAGAGGCAGTGATAGCCACCAACTTAGATGGCTTCATAAGAGGCTTAGACAAATTCATGGAGGATAAGGATATCAGTGGCTATTAAACTGATCACTGCGTTTTACTTCTACTGTCAGAGGCAGTATGCTTCTGAATACCAGTTGTTTGAAACCACAGGAGGGGAAAGTGCTTTTGCGCTCAGGTCCTTCCTGCAGGCTTCCCACAGGCATCTGGTTGGCCATTGTGAGAACAGGATGCTGGACTAGATGGGCCATTGGACTGATCCAGCAGGCTCTTCTTGTGTTCCAGCAGTTCCAGTGACCAAAATGCATGATTTGTGCCCTTGAAGAGCTGCTGGTATTGAATCTAAGAGCTGGATGATCAGCACAGCAGCCCTATGCAGATGTTGCTGTGAATGTATGGAGAGGAGGAGATGGGATTACATGTGTTTTCCCTACTCCTAGCCTCCATTCACTCCCCTGAATGACTCCAGATGGTGTGTGTGAGTATATATGAGTTTGTTGGTGTGAGTAGGAACCCTGCTTTCCCAGGGGTCCTGATTATGCAGAGAGGATCCTATACATGTAAAATAGTATGTATATGCAGTGTGCAAACATTCAACTGAAAGAGATGGAGGATGGGAGTAGGGGGCAATAAGTGTGATCCCCACATATTCATCACAAAATCTGCAAGGGCTAGTAGCTCCAGGGATTGAGCTGCATAAGAATATGCAGGTAGAATGTGTGTTTCCCACACAAACCAGCCTTTCACCATTATCCACCCTTAATATTGTCCATGTGCTATACTGGATTCATGTGATGGTATGATTAATATGAAACTATCTATTCGCTCCTCCAGGATACACACAATTTGTTCAGTGTAAATCAAGCTGTGCATGTGGAGAATCAGCAGCCATCTTGGTAATCCTTTCTATACATTTTCCAGCAGCCATGATCATAGTGATGGCCACCAACTAATCAATTGTGAAAACCATTTCACGCTAATCTTTCTCCTCATTTCCATGCCTACTCATTCATAATCACATTGAAATATTCAACACTGTGAACTTACTCTTTGGAAGTCACCAGCTATTTTACTTTAAACTGGGACATGGAAGTATTTCAGCTCTTTAATCTGCTTGCTAAAATTTATATATCGTTAGTTTTGAGTCCAAAGTATTTTGCAAAACCAGCTATTGAGCATAAATAAAACAGAGCATTGATTGGTTTCTCGGAGTAAAGGGCTGTGTCTGAGGGAATAAATGATCCTTTATCTTTGTTACAGTAAGCTACAAAATGACTTATTAAGTGACTCAGAGGAGGAAAAAACCCCTGAAGCTTTCCAAGAAGAGCATGTTAAGATAATCATAAAGAAATCAAATGAAGCTAACTAAGCATGGATTGCTAAAAGCAAATCATCAGACAGGTAACTTGCTCTTGCCAATTTGTTGTATAGAGCACTGCTAACAAAATAAACTGCATGCACGTGAGAGAGAGCTCCTTATACTGTAAGATCCTCACCTTTCAGGTTGAGGTCAAAGCTGAAGAAATTGCATATGTTAAAAATAATTACTGCTGGTAATGAATACAATTAAGCACAAAATAATCTTTATAACTCTTACACCATTTGTTCACTTAGCAGAGGACTCATATTTTTTCCCATCACAGATGTTACAATAATGGTGTCAACACTTTTATTTCTTTGTCCATAAGCTGAAAATTATGGCTGTTTCATAAATTGCTAACGTGCTTAGACGATGTAGGCCCAGCTGCAGTGCACATGAGTTTAATCTCCTGCCTGGGCCTCATGTTTCACAATGACCTCAGTTTCCTGTGCTGAATGGGAACCAATACGAGTAAGCACTTGTAAAACTGTTTTTGAAGAGTGAAGTTATGAAGAGGTGCTGCAGTGTCAAACATCTGCTTCATCCATTACATTCAAATAGCAGAAGTGAATGTACAGTAGGGCAAGAACCATCAATAAATTAAAATTCTCTTGTGGCCACACTTTCCTAGTTCACTTGAGCTGCCTGAATCTTGTGCCAAATCTTGCTAAGAAATAGAAACACTAAATAAGAAAATGGAATTTTCTTTTGCCTAAAAGTGCTTGCTTTTGTTTCTATCGAAAGCAGAGCCTTCTTTTCATTCTGTGTTTAATTCAAAAGAATTTGGGTTCAAAATGCCTTTGTAAGCAGCTTGACATCACACAAGTATTTTTTTAATAGTGCAATGATCACTTGGGAATCTTCCACCATTCACCAGTTATGCTCTTCCCAATTTAAAGGTAACTACATCAATTCAGCTAGTGCAAGAAAAGACTTTTCTTCAGTTGCCTGTCTCATAAACCCCATCATGACATAGTTGTTGACAGACTGGCAGTAATTTCTCTTTTTCATTACCTGTCCACCTGTCACACCATTTTCTTCACTGCCCCTCTCCCCGCTCTTGCCAGATCTCCCATTAAACCTTGGTTGGTCATCATGGTTGGTCTTCAGTTTTTTTTAAAAAAAATAAAGTAAAATATTATATGCATCAGTGCTGGTGCACATACCTGCTCCTCAGAAGAACCACACCCACACCTAGGCTCAATTGTCAGGATTTTTTTTATCAATATTGTCAGTGTAAACCAGAGGCAGATAAAAGGGCCATGTAGCAGTGAGCTTAATTATGGAAAAGGAGGAGCACTGGGCAAGAGAGCCAAATCTTTAAATAGTGACCAAAATACTTCTGAACAGGAAGAAGAGTTTAAAAATGTGAAAAAGAACCATTTCTAAATGTGTTCAGCTATATCTCAAATGTACACACACATTTCCAAATATGTACAACTCAATCCCTGCCATCGCTGGTTAAAAGGATCAGGTGGCAGGTGATATGAAAAAAGCATCTGCCTGCAACCCGGGAGAGCTGCTGCTAGCATTAGACAACACTGGGCTAAATGGACAAATTGCCTGATTTGGGATAGATAGATAGATAGATAGATAGATAGATAGATAGATAGATAGATAGATAGATAGATAGATAGATAGATAGATAGATAGATAGATAGATAGATAGATAGATAGATAGATAGATAGATAGATAGATAGATAGATAGATTTTTTTTAAAAAAAAATAGTATATAAGGCACTGGATCAACCCTGCTTAGGAAGGCTACACAACAGAAGCCCTCCAAAAGCCTTCCAAAGTTAAGAACTGAATGCCTGGGAGAAATGTTTTTGCCTGGTGCCTAAAGATAGATAATGATGGTGCCAAGCGTACCTCCCTGGGGAGAGTGTTCACAAATGGAGGGTTGCCACTGAGAAGGCCCATTTTCATGTTGTCACTCTCTGCACCTCCTGCAGAGGGGGCACAGAAAGAAGGGCCTCTGATGCCGAGCACAGGGTCTGGGTTGGTACATATAGGGAGAGGCAGTCCTTGAGGTATTGGGGTCCTGAGGCTTATAAGGCTTTATAGGTCAAACCCAGCACTTTGAATTGAGCCCAGGAACTAATTGGTAGCCAGTGCAGTTGCACTGGTGTTATGTGCTTAAACCGTCTTGTCTCAGTGAGCAGTCTGGCTGCTGAATTCTGCACCAGCTGCAGTTTCCAAGCTGTCTTTAAAGGCAGCTCCACGTATAATGCATAGCAGTAATCTAACTTATTCACAACAGATGCTATTGGAGGTCACTGATTCATAGGGTTGCCATAAGTTGTGATTGACTTGAAGGCACATAACAACAAGAACAAACTTACCAGAGGTTACCAGAGCATAGACAACAGAAGTCAGGCCATCTCTGTCCAGATAGGGTCATAGCAGGGCCACCAGCCAAAGCTTATAGAAAGCACTCCTCGCCACCGAGGCCACGAGCCACAAACAACAGTGGTGGATCCAGAAGTATGCCCAAGTTACATACCTGCTTCTTCAGAGGGAGTGTAACCCCATCAAGAGCAGGCCACAACTCCTTTATGCAGTGTAGGGAACCACCCACTAACAGTGCCTCAGTCTTGTCTGGATTCAGCTTCAGTTTATTCACTCTCTTCCAGTCCATTACTGAGGCAAGACATCAGTCTAGCACAGCCTTTCCCAACTAGTGGGCCACCAGATGTTGGACCACAACTCCCATCAGCCTCAGCCAGCATTGCCAATGGTCAGGAAAGATGGGAATTGTGGTCCAACAACATCTGGTGGCCCACTCGTTGGGAAAGGCTGGTCTAGCACATCTACTGTCACACCTGGAGATGTTAAGCAGAGATAGAGTTGTGTGTCATTAGCATATTGTTGACAACTTACTTGAAATCTCCAGAAGACTCCACTCAGTGGTTTCATGTAGATGTTAAATAGCCTGGAAGGGAAGATAAGGCAGCTTTCTATGAAAATATTGGTTGATTGCAGTTAGGGTTGCCTGGTCTCTGGTTTTCACCTGGAGACTCCAGTTTTTGGGGATCCTCATCGAATGAGTCACCTCAATCTCCGGACTCTTAGCTTTCATTTTTTAAAACAAGTTTCTAGGTGGTCTGGTTCAAGAGATATGCGCCAAAATGTCAACTGCCCCTCTCAACTTGTTAGAAGTCGGCAGCTCTAATCCCTGCCCTTTCTATTTTTACTTATTTTTAGCCAATAAGTGAAGTCAGGGTTGTGATTGAGAAGAGATTTGCTGACCTTCAGGCAATAGCTAGAACCTTTTGCAAATCCTGAGAACAGTTTCATTTTCCTGCTTGTCTGCACATGAGAAGTTGAGTGAGTGTACAACTCTTGGCAACACCAAGATTGCCTTTCTACAATAACGTAATAGAAAATCTAGAACTGAAGATCACAGCAGGATCTTCGTAGGCATGCACAGTAAACAATTTCAGTTATGATTATAATAAAACTGTATGTGCAGATTTTCTTAATTACTTGCAAAAAATAGCACATTTTATCTATCAAATTATTTTTTAACAGAAATTTTAAAAACTGTACATGCAGCTTATGATGCCATTACAATGTGTTAAACTTTTCTAATTATAAGGAGTCAAACAAGTTTAAATTTTCCTGGGCTGTTGAAGAGGGCAGTTTGTTTGTCTGATTCATAGCCTGTTTTGAAAACCTTCCCGATATGAAGATTTAATCCTATACTCACTTTTCTGGGAGTAAAGATCCAATGCTAATCCCACATACCTGGGAGTAAACCCCAATTCAGTAGGTCTTACTATTGAATAGGCATGGTTAGGATTGTGCTGTAAATTATTGGGACTTTTGAGTGAACGTAGCAAAGGTTTATATTGTAAATCTTTTTCTCCCCCTCCATCTTATACTGTATCTGCCCTAGGTATGCTGTGCAAACGTTAGTGAATTGAAAAGAACAATTTTTTAAACGGAAGGGCTGTAGCTTGGTGGTAAGGCACATGCTTTGCATGCAAAGGTCCAAAATTCAATCTCTGGAAAAGACTGTTGTCTGGAATCCTGGAGAGCCAATGCTAGTCTATGTCAGCAGTACTGAGCTAGATGGTACCAAATTGTCTGAGTCAGTATAAGGCAGATTCCTCGGTTTCTAAAAGAGGAAAGGGGCCCAAGGGCCATAGTGACTCTGATATTTATTTATGTATTTTATTTACAACATTTATGTACCACTTTATTGTAAAAAACCTCACAGTGGTTTACAGAAGGAATAAAAACAATAACATTATTGGCAAAAACAATAAGATGGTGTTTAAAAACATTTAAAATAATAAAACCAACGAGTTAAAAACAGTAAAAAACATAATAGCATATGTGTGCCTGGGTAGGCTTGGCTAAACAATAATGTTTTTAAAGGGGCCAAAAAGAGTACACTGAAGGCGTCTGCCTAATGGAATAGGCAGGGAGTTCCAAAGCATAGGTGCTGCCATACTAAAGGATTGATTTTTTACAAGAGAAGAACAAGTATTATGTGGCACCTATAATATGAACTTGGCCTGGTAGCAAATTGGCTACCAGTATAGATTTCAGAACAGAGGTATTATGTGCCGATAGGGTCTCACTTATATCAGCAGTCGTGCCACAGCAGTCTGCACTAACTTCGGCCCCTGGGTCAGGTTGTGCTGCATGGGGATTTCTGTGACCTTGGCTGACAGGATTTTTTTTAGTTTTGGTTAGGAATGCTGGTGGGTTGTGGGATGCTGAGCTTTCTGCCTTACTCATATGAATCTTGTTGTAGTTGGGATGGTTTTGCATTTAGGAAACCATCACTGTGTTTTGTTTTTCTATTTGCATATCATTTACCTTTAACCCTTCTCCCTTATATCCATAGAAGCAATAATAGTGGTTCCACATGGTCAGCTCAACCCACTGATGATGCACCTTGTTGGTTTCATGACGGTTTGTTTCTTGCCCCATAATGGTAAAAGAGAATTCACATACTGGAAAGTGTGGCTGCAACTGCTGTTGTTTCCAAGCTACTGCCTGTGAAAGTAGACCAAACCATGTATATTTTCTCTCTCTCAAGTATTACTCACTGCAATTGGGTTGGCTGTCAAAGTGAGTTTATAGCAGCTGACAGGGTAGGCTGAAAAGGGAAGAGAATCTTCTTCCTCTTACTCATTTCTCAAACCTCTCTTTGCAGTGAAGAGTCAAGTCTGTAAATAAGTTTGGAGCAGCCATATTAAATGGTAGGGGCAGGGCATTCCAGGCAGGGGGTTGCCAACCCTGCTTTGATATGGATATCTTTGCAGAGGATCCCTATTCAAGCCTTACCAACTGCACAATCCTAACCTTAACTACTCAGAAGTAAGTCCTATTGAGCTCTATAGTGCTTACTCCCTTAGTAAGTGTGTTTAGAATTACAATATTCAGGGGCATCCATCTTTACTCCTGAGTGTTCCTATCTAACATCTCCACAACACTAGGCTCCTTCTTCCAACTATGGCCTTCTGGTGACTGTCCTGGCCTGAGGGCACTTAAACCCTTCTTGCCAGAAGCAAGTAGGTTAGATTAAATGTTCCCTACCTGGGCTCCCTAAGTAGGTGAGAAGGAATGACCAGTCACTTCAGCTGGACCTGGGAACACCCTTATGTAGCTAAGATTTCTATCTTAATTTCCAATTAGAGAAAAGTTTTTGTTTGAGTGGTTGATGCTTAATGTATCATGCTTAATGACATCACTAGGGCCCACCCCATGACATCACTAGGTTCCATCCCATGACATCACTACCCCCTCCCAAAAATCTCAGGGTTTGGGATGCTTCTTACTTGGCAATCCTAATATCTGTTGAGGCCCATTGCTCTTTTTTTAAAACACACACACACAAAAGTTTAAACATGCCATTCTGTACAAGAATGAAGCTTACTAAAATGATTTCTGGAATCCAGTTAAGTTTTTTTTAAGGATATGAGTGTCCATAGATAGCTACCACACATCTTTGTCAGATTTGATTGGTTGGTACATTAATCATTTAAAGAAAAATGCTTGGTAGTTTAATAGGAACATTGCTTCTTATGATGATCCTGACGTTTTCTTAAAGATGAGAGATAATACATGGAACAAACCAAACATTAAAAACAAAAAAGTTGCATGGAAAAGATATTTGCAGAATTGAAAACAAACACAAAAACTTCATCAAATAGGTTACGACCCAGAATAGACTCAGTTTGCTCAGAGTTCCTGCTCATAGTGTCCCGTTAGAAGAGGATTGAGAATTTTCTGTGCGTTTGAACTTACTTGATCACACTATAGAAAATTTAGCTTAGGGAAAGTTCCATAGTCCTTTTCTGATCGATCATGCTATAAAATCAACCTAGGAATTTTTTTAAAAAAGATTTTTCAACATGAGCCTAAATTAACTTTCTCATGAAAAATTATTTTAGGAAACTCACAAGTAAGCATGTCCATGAGCCATTGGGTGGAGCTAAAGAGGTCCAGTCTGATGCAGTATTCCAAACAGGTGAGTTAATTGTTAAACACCAAAAGCAGGGAAGCCCTAAGGGACTGAGGACAAGTCACCCTGACATACAAGTGGAATCTGTATAACATCTGGAACTGTGTAACCCTTCAGGCAAAAGACAAGTTCAAAACCCAAAGGACAATCACAACCTATCAAGCTAGTAACATCCATAAAAGCACACTCACTCGAGGCATGTTTAATATTGGTAAACTCCATTCTCCTCACCTAATCTTCTTATAAAAAAAATACAAATAAATTCCTTCCCCACGTAGGCTAAGATTTGTGACACTGAGTTATGAACCAATGCAAGTAAAAAATGTGTGTTTGCGGGTAAGTATCTAGATAGGTATTGGCATGGGTTTTTTGTGTGTGCTTGGCTGGGGGGGGTTGGAGCAAAAATAGGAATGGGAAAGAAATTTGAATGTTGAACGTTGAACTGAATTTTGCACTGCAGTTCCTCACTCATGTGTATAAAAATACATATATTAGGGTAAGGTGTGCATAAAAATCCGTATACTAGTGAAAATAACATGCAAAACATATTATATTGGGGAAATTGTTTTGCAAAAATGTGTATATTGGACAAAATTGCACACAAAATGTGCATATTAGAAGAAATTCTCTGATGAAATTTCATGAAGACTTTTTTTTAAATTGCAAACTGCTGTGGAAATGTGTAGAACTGAATTTAAGATTGGAAAAATGAGAAACTGAGAGAAGCCAAAATGGACAGATTTGCCCATCCCTCAGCACATATGGTAGCAAACTATATTAAGCAGAGGCAAACCACATTTTGTTTTGGGGTGTGTGCAATGCTTCGGATGGACAAATAGTTCTTTACCTTTGGATTTTGTTAATGTTTCCTGTTTAGAGAGGCCAAAAAACATAGTCTTCTGCCAACATGATTTGTGCCTAAGGTCAATTTAAAAAACTAAAGGGAAAAAATACAACAAACCAGAACTTCAAACTGTGGCACTTGATGCTTGGAATTACTGTGAAATCTTTCATCCAAAGGTCTCAAATATTTAATTAATTACGCCTTACAACTCTTTCTTCAGAGATGTGGGAGGGAAATGAATACAGAAATCACTTCACCTAACCCTGAAATGTTTCTTTGGGTCCTTTGAACATCCCTCCCAATCTTCCTGTTCTTATGCTTTCAAAATGACCAGCAGTGGTCAGGACCTAAGTTTTGCTTTTTAGCTTAAAAGACAGCACCTCCAGCAAGAGAATACCCCCTAGCTCCTTTTGGCACAATGATTCAGTAGTGAATCAAAGGGACAAGGGCCACCAATTGAATCATTAACAAGGTTCCCTACAGCCCACAGAATGGAATAGTACAGCTGCTACCTTACTTATGCCTTCTTTTAGCCATATATCTCAAAGCACTCTCTAAACGTTAACTAGCTAGGCCTTTCAACCCTGATGTCTTACATGCTTCATGCCATTTTCACAGACCGATAAATTGAGAGGATGAAGAAGCCAGGATTTTTCTATAGAAAAAAGTCACTATTGCTAATATGAATTGGCAACTAATGCAGAATTATCCAGCATTTTCTTAGATATCTTTTTAAGGAACATTAATTTTTTTCCTATCCCACAATGTTTTAGTTAGGCAAATTGACACGGTCTTTTTCAGATAATGTGAATTTGATGTCATAGCAAGCAACTGGAAGCTCATGAACCTAACCCAAGCTCAGGAGCTTCCCCACTAGCCCCTAGCCTAGCCCAATTCATGAGCCCCCACCTACTATTGCATAGCTCTGCCCTTTTCTCAGGAGTTGAGACAAAAGCAAAGGTCACTGAACACTCTCCATCCCTAGAGTAAACAGCAACAGAGGTTTTGTCACAATTGTCCTCAGCTGATAACTTGGGTGCACAAGCATAAAATGCAAGTGTATGGAACTAAGTGACGGGGAAATTCTGACAGAGTATCTGTTGCTGGTCATTCATGGAAACAGGCAGTTTTAAAGGAGCTCATTTCCTGTACCTTGGCTCTTATGAACTTATTCAGTGGGCAGATATAGCGTTGCTGTCCTTGCTAGATTCAAAATATGGCCCTAGTGCCTGGTTGCTGACCAGGGTCTAGGATCATGGGAAGAGAATTAGTCAAAAGGCCACCTGGTCTAGTCCCCTGGCCAAAGGCTGCCCTCTCAGCCTTCAACTATGAATCTATAAAGTTCAGGAAAGAGTTGCCAGGAACAGATAATGCTGGGAATGGCAGGAGACCAAATGCTGATTTAGCTGGATCTTGGACTGGTCCAACAAGGCAATTTTTATTATTCTTAGAAATGAGGTGTACCACAGAAAATGTGCCTCTCAAGAACATACCATTCACATCAGGGAAGGCAATCTCCCTCCTGCATTTTACTAGCCAATCTATTCTTTAAAAATGTCTTTCCTAATCTGTAATATGGCAATCGGACAGAATCTGAGCATGAACTAAATCTAGTAATCTAACCACCACTACTTTCAAAAGAAACTAATGAGGGGGCAGCATAAAGCTGCATAGTACCCAACATGAATTTAGTGTAAGGAATAGGTATTTTGGATTAAATCTGCAGAAATGAAGTTCCTCTGAGCTAGCTAGGTTATCAAACCAAGAATGAATATGCAAAGTGTTTGATTTGGAATGGACTGAAGCCAGATGCAGATTAAATCCAGGTAGCAGAAATGGAACAAAAAGAAAACTTTATTATTTATTTATTTATTTATTAGATTTATATCCCACTCTTCCTCCCAGTAGAAGCCCGGGTGGCAAAACTATTCATAAAACTATTGTGTACACACTTTGATGAGCTTTCAAAAGAATAAATCTCTTATATCCTTCTGGAGACCACAGAGCCAGTGTAAAGGCTGGTATGCTAATATGTAGTAGCAAGAGGTTAAAGATCTGCTTAGTAAACATAGTGGGACTTCCTTTGCAAAGTGATATTATCATAAGGGAATAAATTCACAATAGGAGGATAGATCAAGTGTATTCATCAAGATATCTGCCCTCTTTGCAGACAGAGCCCATTGCCTTTCTTTGCCAGTTCATGTAAAACATTGTAGAACAGTCAAATTATGCAGAACTCTGAAAGTACAAAACACCAAGAATTTTAAAACTGGTTTGCCATCTCCACAGCCTCCACAGGATACATGTAATCATGTAAAATATCTCTTTTTTTTTTAATGGTTTATAGGTACTGTTCCGCTTATTTTCAGCCTGAACGAATGAAACATATGTTTCCTAACTCTCATGACAGGCCCTCACAGCTTATGACCCACCAAGCCATACACAGCCCATCAACCATATATTTTGGCCTGCTAGCGTCTTGGCAATCACTCTCCCTTACCCAGGTTTCACAGTTTCAGGCAGGCAGCAAAGGCAAGAGGTTTATCAAGGTGCTGATGGGCCACCACAGATGGCTGTTGGGGTGCATCACAGAGGCAATCAGTGTCTTGAGGTGTCCTGTACTGTCATATGAAGAGAAAAAAAATAACCCAAACATTTGGCTCAGCCAAAGAACACTGGGGATATGACGGCCACATTGTGGAGAATGAAAAAAGTGTGAGGAAATGTTGGGAAATCCAAGGATAATATGAACTTCAAGAGTTTAACACTGGCAAAAATTGACCAGCCTCTTTTTACAGGCTAACACAATGAACAGGCAAACACAAGACATGGGATCAAAAAGCCAGAGCTATACTGAAAAAACATGGCTGCAAGGCAACCAATCCAATGAGGCCAGCACAGAGAGAGGTGTCAAAAACACAGACAGACTAAAGTTTCAGAATTCCCTTTTGGGCCATTCAAGCGGGCTTGGCCATAGGCCAACCAGTTGTGACTTATTCTAGGCTAATGTATATCCGTGCCTAGTATCCTGGAATTGAAATAAAGAGAAATCATGTGGAAAAACTGTCAAATTTTGATATGAAGTCCAAGTAGATATAGTAATTTAAGACTTCTCGCCCAGCTGTGTGGGTTGAAGTGTGTGACTGTGTGTGCACTGTGTGTGTGTGTGTCCATGCTGTATAGCTCAGCCCAAATAGAGGCTACAGCATTCTCTTCTATGAATTGCAGAATGCTCCAGATTTTTAACTGAGCACCCTGATTTTTCCACTGAGCCTTCTCTGACTTGAAGAAAAAGAAACAGTCCTTGTTTACGTTTTGCAGAAACTGAAATAATATCCTTTGTCTAGCCTATAACACATAACATTTTTTTAATTGAAGTAAAATGTATTGTTTTCCACTAGTTCTTGCTAGCATCAGTTTCAGTAAGTCCTACTTATGACTGCTTCTTCATGCACTTCCTGTACTGGAAGAGCTTGAAGGAAGTGTCTCGATTCTATGTGTACTAATTAGGAAGTAGCAACTTTCCCAGTAGTAGGTATGTTCATCTGTTGCAGCAAAAACAGCAGGAACATAGGAAGCTGCCTTATACTGAGTCAGACCATTGATCTTTCTAGCTCAGTATTCTACACTGACTGGCAGCAGCTCTATAGGATTTCAAAGGGGGTCTCTCCCACAATACGTAGAGATGCTGAAGACTGGGACCTTCTGCATGTAAAGCAAATGCTCTACCACTGATCTCTAGCCCTTCCCCTGTTGCAAATGACACCAGCAAATAAAGTTAGAACTAAGAAACCACTCCCACCCAGTAGTGTAGTGGCAAATTCAGAAGTGCAGTGTTCCTTCATGGTAGTCATGCTGCACACCTCTCACAGCCACGCCCCCATTTCCACTTTCCCTCATCTCCCTTGCTCTCCCTGTCGTCTCGCAAGCCAGTCAGCATGAAAGGAAAGGCTGAGTGTTGGCTACCGTGAAGAGTCTTCTGAGTGGATGGCTCACCACCTTTCATTCTGATTTGCTCGAATCAACATGAAAGGTCAAGGATTCTTCACAGTAGCTAACACACTCCCTTTTCATGCTGATTGGCTTTGGCTCATACACAGGGACCTGGCTGGGACCCTGCTCCCAAAAAAGTAACAGGTCTACAACCCCCCCCCATCCCTGGACGAATACACACCTGCTCCCATCACCACTGCTAAAGGTAAAGGTTGTTCTCTCTGAAGTCTTGTAGCATCTTAAAAAGTAATGAATTTATTGTAGCATAAGCTTTATGTACTTGAATAATCTTCATCAGGTGCACACAACACAATCCTATACATGTCTACTCAAAAGTAAGTCCAATTAATAGGTGTTACTCCCAGGTAAATGGGTATAACAGCCTTTACCAACCTGGTGGCCTGCAGATGCATTCTGTCTGGGACTTATGGGAGTTGAGCTTCAAAACATTTGGAGGGCATCAGGTTGGTGAAAGCTGGTGTAACCTTATACTCAGTAGGACTTCCAAGAATTCATAAAGATTCATAAATTGCAATAACAATTGTGTTATTGGAGAAATCTATTTGCCAGAGCTAGCAAGAGGAGTGGCCAGCTCTCTGAAGTTTTATGTATGACTTTTTCTTTTTTACTACAGAGTAGAAATATGTTTAAAAAGTTAACATACTTTTTGATAGCCCAGTCTGATGAACAGCCACTTTTCTCTCCAAGGTTGACTTGTTCCTAAATCATTAAATGTTGTTATGATATTGTGGTAATATTTTCACAATCTTAATATGGTGGAAAGGGTAAACTTTAAAAGGTACAGAGGTTTGGTAGGACTGAAGCGTAACATTTATGGAGTTTATCCAAAGCTTGCATGTAATAACTTAGCTTCTTAGATTTGCAAGGCTAAACTGGTAAAAAAGCAAGTAAAACACATTTTCCTCTGTGATTATGGTTACTTTCTGCTTCTGGTCAGGTTGGAAAAGCTATAAGAACTGCCTTTCATATGTATTTCAACACCTTTGCTGCTGGTCCTGTCATAAATACAAAGCAATGTGGGAAACAAAAAGTTCACTTGAACATACATGTGTCAGATCAAATCATACCACCGTTAGGACTAATTTCTATACTTGCTTGATTGTAAGGCCCACACTTATACTCTGTTTTGCCATTTGAGGAGGAACAGGGCCTTCTGAAAGGCTGCCTAAATAATCATGCAGAGAGATCCTAGCTTTGTTCAGTTACTCACAGAGCTTGGAAGATTACTTTTAAAAAGTAATAAATTACAGTTACAGTTACATGGCCCCCCAAAAGTAGTAATTACTGTTACAATTACAATTGCTCTGAAAGTAACTGATTACTTTACTTTTGCTCAAAAGTAATTGCTACAATTACATTTTAGTTACTTTTTAAAATAAAACTGCCTACAAGGTGCTGGCCTTGGCTGCTGCACATCAAAGTAGCCTAAACAACATTAAAAATAAGCACACACACACAGAGGGTAGTAGTATATATATTTTTATCCATAAGATTAACAGAATGGCATAACAGAATCTCACATCCCCTCACCCCACCCCCAGCAATGATACCTCAACACACATATTTTTGTATATTTATATTGCCTCCAGCTATTTTCTCCTTCCACTCCTGTCAATTTTTAAACAATTGTTTTCTCCACGCAGTCTCGCTCTCCACCTCCTCCCTTGTTGCCTCCTCAGCACCCATAGAGCATGAAGGAAGAACAACGCTGCACAGAAGCCCAATTTGAAGCACATGATTTTTATTCACAAATCAGAGGAGCAGAAGACTTCCCCTCCTTCCCACCAAGTAATGCGCAAAAGTAAAGCTGGAAACATGACAATTACTCGTCAAAAGTAATGAAGTTACTACTCGTTCTGTTACCAGCAAAATGTAATGAAGTTACCCACTTGTTACTCAAAAAAGTAATAAATTACAAGTAATTCGTTACTTGTAACTAGTTACTTCCAAGCTCTGGTTACTCAATAGTAACTCCTGTGGTTTTCAGCTGAGTTTCCTTCCTAGTAAGTGTGCACAAGACTGCAGCCATGAACTCTCATATTAATTAGAACAAACTGGTTTAAATATGTGTCATTTATATTGAGATTTGGCTAAGGCTGTACAACTGGTGTGGGGAACCTTTGGCTCTCCAGATGTTGCTGGACTACAAATCTTATCATCCCTGGTCATTGTCCATGCTTGCTGGGGCTGATGAGAGTTGTAGTTCAGCAACATTTGGAGGGCCAAAGGTTCACCACACCTACTTAAGAGATGCATCATATTCCCAGCTACCCAGAGCTGTTGAACACATTTCAGTGACCATATAGAGGCTGCTAAAAAATTTGATATGGTGTCATTCCATACCAATGGTTGCGTCCAACACTGCTGTTCCACTAACCCAACAGACTTCTGTTTGTGCAATGGCATTTTCCCCTCCTCTCCCAGCAGTACCCCACATACCCTCAAAATCTGCTCCAGGAGGTTGGAGCACCCTCTAGAGCACATTTAAAGAGCATGAGGAGACAGGAGAGGAAGGGGAAATCCTGTTGCGCAAGTGAAACTCCACAGCACATTGTTGACATGTGTCAGCTTGATTGTGAGGAGAATGTAGTACACTGTTTTACTGTCACTGACATGAGTTGCAGGTGTGCACCTCAGAATATTATACAGACCTGTATGAAAGCTTTATGTAGGACCTTTACAGTGGACTGTATGTAATCCATTGGGTTAAGAGCCAGAAATCACTTAACCACATGACTAAATAATGCTGATGCAATAATCATTTTACAGAGCTGTTGTTTTTCCTCGAAATTTTTGTTAGTTTGTTGGGAACAAAGGACTTGAAAGTAAGAGATGTACTGTAGTATATTTTGCTACTATCACTTTAATATAAGAAGAGAAAAAGAGGGTTTAACATGAAGCCACATTTTTCTGAAGCTCTACTAAAGAGTAAAGGCCTAAAACAAGGGTAGCCAATGTGATTTGATTTGATTTTAATATTTCTAGCCCACCTTCCAGACAAAAGAGCCTCAAGGCGGCTTACAAAAAATATAAAAATACACCAATAAAACATCAATAATATATCAATAAAACATCAATAATACATCAATAAAACAATAAACAATAAAAACAATACAATTTGTAATACAATTCAAAGTTAACACAAACTACCTCCCCCCTCACTTTGGCAAAATAGGTGTTATAGACATTAGGCTACTTTGCAAGGCTAGCCACATCCATCAGATGCTGTTGACATCAGCTACAGCCAGTACGGCCAGTTGTCAGGAATAAAGGGATTTTCAATCCACCAGCATATGCTAGGCAGGCATCATTTGGTACCCCAGTCTAAAACATATTGCCTCAGAGCCATTCTTGAATGTGTCACCCATTCAATATGACAGAGAGTCTCTAGACACATATCAGAAACATGGAACACAGACTTGGAGGCTCTTTCTGCATACAGTAATATGAGAATACATGGTAAGAGGCTAAGGAATGTTGCAGACCCCATGTGCAGTATCACTGTGTGCAGTATTCTGAGTGACAGTCACTGAAGAGCCTTCTAGACCACAGCTGGCAAGATGTGACAAATGGCCTGTTGCATGCAGTATGAAGTCTTTACATCAGTTTTGTAGCTTTTCTGATAGCAAGCAGGGAACTGCATGGATGACAAAAAAAATCATTCTGGAAGGGCAAAACCCCATTCCATGATCAAATTTACAGTGCAATCCTATACATGTTTACTCAGATGTAGGTCTCCCACTGAGTTTAATGGAACTTACACCCAGGTAAGTGTAAAGGATTGCAACCTTAAGCACAACTGACCATACCCAAACATTTTCTCCTTTGCTATCTTTCCTAGGTCTGTTTAAGAATCTCTACAAAAACTGAAAATACAAAATGAAGAAAGAAAGCCCTGCATGAGACAGATTAAACTACATGGCTGCATTTCCCCTTTCGTTATTGTTTTCTCCCCATTTTAAATAGAAAAATCAGCAAGGCAAGCATTTTCTGTGAGTTGTGACCAGAGTTTTCATGTAAAGGTATCGTTGGACAGAGTGCCGTTAATTTTATTGCCTTGAAATTACACCATTGTGTTTTAATATCAAGAATTAATAAAAGATATATGTGAACTTTTATTTATATAACCCAAGCAGAAGGGGTCAACAAAAGCTTTTCTTTAATTTCCCCCCTTAAATTTTAAATTAAGCAGGTTCTACAAGGAAGTGCATAATGACATAAAGAGATCTCTTCTATCATTTCAATGATCCTGCTATCCCTTCAGGGGGGAAAAAGCTGAAGAAGAAAAACACAAAGTGTCTTAATTTATATTGGCTTCATTATTCTCTAGATAAAAGGTACTTGACATAAAATGAAGACTCAGAGTTCAAACTTTTAAAGAATTCACATATTTACATCAATTTTTAAAAGGTTTTATAACTAATGAACTCAGATTTCTTTTGGCATGGCATAAAATCCATTTGTACAGTTTTTAATTAAGAATGCAGCCTATGCAATTAAAATTAAGGGTAGAGACTTCATCAGATGTCCTGAGAGAACCCCAGTCGAAAAAATTATGTTAATATTGTATATCCTAAAAGCATTCTCTGAATGTTAGAAACACTTTATGAGAAATTACTTCTGCCATACAATAAGGATTTATTTAAAGTTGATAATTAGGAGCTTTTAATTTTGGAGTGTTAGGACCCAGTTTATCAGTAATCTCTTTGGCATTTGCTTTGCATTTGCAAACAAGATCATTTAAAAATAAAGAACAGGAAAAAAACATACACCCAGTCATGTCCGCAATCTATAATGCAAATAATGCACTGCACACATAGACAAGGGAATTCCTAATGTGAATTTTTAATATTTAAAGAAAGCAGTGCCATTATCGGGAATATTAACACTTTTATGATGAACTGATTAATATTACATGTGAAATAATGACTGATGCATATATATATAAATATAGGCAAACTCCATTTCATGTGTTTTTGTATGTTTTTCATAGAAGAAAATATCTATGTCACTTTGATCACCCCAACTTCATTTTCTTTTAGTAATGACATATATAGTATGGTATGGGGTGGTCCCATTGTTTCTAGACTGCACACTTACTGGACTCCATGTTTGGCTTAAAGGAATATTGCTGGCAAATGTTATTGGTGTTATGTTTATACTTCCAAAGATATAAACTCTTTTCAGTTTCATAATAAGATATGTTTCACAATCTCTACCAAGGAAAAGTATGCAAGTGAGATTAATATACAGCTTAAATGGAAGAGAAAGGAAGTAATTGCTGAAAGATGGTTTAAGTTAGGCTTGCTTCGTGTTGGGTCCAGGAGCTTTCACTTTGCTTTTCTATTACAAAATGTAATAAAGTATTTAGAAAGGTAACAGGGGACCTGAGGTTTAGCAGTGGCTGGTGAGTCGATTTTAGCAAAGACTTAAAGGGAAAGAGAGAGAAATGATATTGCCTAGGACAAGAATGGAATTTCCTGGCTTGGGGTATCACATAGAAAAGGGGTCTAAGAAGTGAATTGGATATGAAGAAATGGGTTGGCATGGATGGAAAGTTTTGTGAGGCATGGATAGGGGAATGACATTCTAATATGACAATGAAATTTCTATTGTCTGAATAGGTCTAAAGTAAAGCTAAAAATTAAACAGAGGATAAAAATTATGATTTTAATGAAAAATGTGAAGGAAAAGACATAATAATGGAGGACATGGAATAATGGGCTCAAGTTGCAGGAAGCCAGATTTCAACTGAGCATCAGGAAAAACTTCCTAACTTTTAGAGCCATACGACAATGGAACCAATTACCTAGAGAGGTAGCGGCTCTCCGACACTGGAGGCATTCAAGAGGCAGCTGGACAGCCATCTGTTGGGAATGCCTTGATTTGGATTCCTGCACTGAGCAGGGGGGTGGACTTGATGACTTTATAGGCCCCTTCCAAATCTACTATTCTATGATTCTATGAATTTTAGGACACGTTTTAGCAGGCTTGAGAGTCATTCTATACATTATGACTGCTGTAAGATACTTGAAGCTGCCTTGAAACACCCACCGTGTGGTGAAATTTCCAAGTGTTAGCATAAAATTTTACTTATATAACACTTTTCAGATGCATATGTGGCCACCAAAGCAATGTATATTAAAAAGCAAAATGGCACAATATCAAAGAAACAAATAACCACAACAACCAGATTAAAACATAGTTCACTTAACACTATAGCATCAAAACAATCAGAATTAGAACATTAAAAGCTCACCTAAAAATGACTCTTTTCCTATTCTCATCAAGGACTTATAGGAAGGAAGTCAAATAGGGTCTTCCAAGAAATAGAGTTCTGGAGCCTAGGTGCCACCACTGAGAAGAAGATTCTATGCCATTTTCCCCCAATTTAATCTGAGATGGAGGTGAAGCATATATTGTCACTATCATTATGGAAAATTTCTGTGCCACCCTCCACCAGTATTAGCAGTGGTACAGAAACTCTCCATAAGAGGGTCTACAACAAATGGCTCTCAACCTATTCAAGTGCCAGGACCATTCAATGAGACCTCTGTTAGGATAGAAATACATTGTATGAATTTAAATAAATAAATATCTTGGAAGTGGTTATGTTTTATCCCAGCAATTTTATTTTCCTGTTTTTTAAAAAAATGATGAGTAATTCATATTATGTTCATATCCAAGTACCTACTTGTAATTAATGTTAGCTATTGATGTTGACTTTTGAGGCCCTAAACAACATGGGGCCCAAGTACTTGACTAAGTGACTGTCCTGGTGTGTCAGCCTGGCTAGTGAGATCTCTGAACTAGACTCTACTTGTGGTACCACCTCTAGGTAATGTTTGAAGGCTGTAACCCGAACTAAGGATTTCTCAGTTTTGGTGTTTTATGGAACTCCCTCTCTGTGGAGACCAGATGTACCTGGCATCTTCAGTTTCCCAGTTCTGCCAATACTTAAGACCCACCTCTTCACCAGGATCTATGTGTTATAACACTAGTGATTCATTGATTTGTTGATTTGAGGAATGTTAATAGTAGTATTCTTTTATTAGTTGCAGAGCTCGGAAAAGTTACTTTTTTGAACTACAACTCCCATTAGCCCCAGGCAGCATGGCCACTGGATTGGGCTGATGAGAGTTGTAGTTCAAAAAAGTAACTTTTCCAAGTTCTGAAAGTTGTATGTGATTATGAATTTTGTATTACTTTCTGTGAACTGCTTAACGGTTTTCTGTAAAAACAATATAAATGCAGCCATGAACTAATAGTCACTTCTGTCTGAATCTAATTTTTATTCTTTTAATTCTGAACTATTAACAATAAATAGGGCTGACTAAAAATCCATGTGCTCACTTCTGAGGCTCCATTTGCAGGCCACAAAACTGTGTGGGATTTCTGTACATTGTTTAGGTAAGGAGGCCACAAAACTCACTGGCACCCCCCCACACACACACTGCTACAGAAAATGGCAGCCTCCGCTGGTGTATTAAAATAACGGCCAGCTGCAGTGTGAAGGTAAAGGAAAGGCCAGTGAATACCTCTCAAAATATGAATCCCCTGAATATTGAAAAAACCCCTAATGTTGAATATATATATATATATAGAATACTGTTTTGCCTGCTCTTTTGCTGCCAAGTTCCTATTAAATTTTGAGCAAACTTTCACCTGTTGAAAGTTTATCCTGGCACCAATAGCACAAATCAATGTAATATGTCTGTGCTAAATGGAAGCTAAACTCATGCTAACATTACAGTGTTTGGAAATCCCTCGTTCAGCAAAATTTTATTTATGTTTGCATGGAAAAACATTTGATCCATCTTCAGTATTCAGTAGTACAGTCTCATTTCTTGTTTGTGAGAACTAGGCCTTTTCTCAGGGGCTTGGAAGTTGTTTAAAAGCGCTATATTAGAAGCACAACTGGAGTGCATACCACAGATCAGAAAAGGTACCACCAGGGCCAAGAAGATGCCAGCATGGTTAACGAGCAAAGTCAAGGAAGCTCTTAGAGGCAAAAAGTCTTCCTTCAGAAAATGGAAGTCTTGTCCGAATTAGGAAAATAAAAAGGAACACAAACTCTGGCAAAAGAAATGCAAGAAGACAATAAGGGATGCTAAAAAAGAATTTGAGGAGCACATTGCTAAGAACATAAAAACCAACAACAAAAAATTCTATAAATACATTCAAAGCAGGAGACCATCTAGGGAGACGATTGGACCCTTGGATGATAAGGGAGTCAAAGGTGTACTAAAGAACGATAAGGAGATTGCAGAGAAGTTAAATGAATTTTTTGCATCTGTCTTCACAGTGGAAGATATAGGGCAGGTCCCTGAACCTGAACTAACATTTGCAGGAAGGGATTCTAAGGAACTGAGACAAATAGTGGTAACGAGAGAGGAAGTTCTAGGCTTAAACAACAATATAAAAACTGACAAATTACCGGGCCCGAATGGCATCCACCCGAGAGTTCTCAAAGAACTCAAATGTGAAATTGTTGATCTGCTAACTAAAATATGTAACTGGTTCCTCAGGTCCTCCTCCACGCCTGAGGACTGGAAAGTGGCAAATGTAATGCCAATATTCAAAAAGGGATCCAGGGGGCATCCCGGAAATTACAGGCCAGTTAGCTTAACTTCTGTCCCTGGAAAACTGGTAGAAAGTATTATTAAAGCTAGATTAACTAAGCACATAGAAGAACAAGCCTTGCTGAAGCAGAGCCAGCATGGCTTCTGCAAGGGAAAGTCCTGTCTCAGTAACCTATTAGAATTCTTTGAGAGTGTCAACAAGCATATAGATAGAGGTGATCCAGTGGACATAGTGTACTTAGACTTTCAAAAAGCGTTTGACAAGGTACCTCACCAAAGACTTCTGAGGAAGCTTAGCAGTCATGGAATAAGAGGAGAGGTCCTCTTGTGGATAAGGAATTGGTTAAGAAGCAGAAAGCAGAGAGTAGGAATAAATGGACAGTTCTCCCAATGGAGGGCTGTAGAAAGTGGAGTCCCTCAAGGATCGGTATTGGGACCTGTACTTTTCAACTTGTTCATTAACGACCTAGAGTTAGGAGTGAACAGTGAAGTGGCCAAGTTTGCTGATGATACTAAATTGTTCAGGGTTGTTAAAACAAAAAGGGATTGTGAAGAGCTCCAAAAAGACCTCTCCAAACAATGGCAAAAAGATATCTCTAAATTTGTATGGCAAGGAAAAAAACCAAGAGTTAAATTTAAACTACTACAAGATGCCAAAGAAAGAGGAGGACTGGGATTAACAAATCTGAGACTTTATTTTGCTGCCTGCTGTTTAGTCTGGATAAAGGAATGGATTTTATTGAGGAATAAAAGACTATTGGATTTGGAGGGTCATAATTTGAAGTGGGGATGGCATGGATATCTATGGTATGACAAAGTAAAAGTAAATGTAGACTTTAACAATCATTTTATAAGACGTCCTCTGTTGAAAATATGGAATAGATACAAACCAAGGTTTTATTCGAAAATACCATTATGTGTCTCAAGTCAAGAAGCGTTTTATAGAAGAGAAATGACTGGAAAAGAGAAATGGTTAACTTATCAAGAACTATTAGAAAATGTACATGGAGAATATATAATGAAAGAGAGAGAACAACTGACAAAGGAAGGATATAGTTTTCAATGGTTTGCCTATTTACAATTGTTAGAAAGATATAAAATGGACAAGAAAATGTATGGGTTTGAAATAAGTAAATCTGATTTTGAAATAGGATTGTGTACAAATGATGAAAATATAATTGCGAAAATGTATAAACTCTTATTGAAAATGGATATGGAGGAAGAACAAGTAAAAGAGTGTATGGTAAAGTGGGCAAAAAATTTTGGTCATAACATACAAATGGATCAATGGGAAAATATGTGGAAAAAAGGTTTGAAATTTACACTATGCTATAATCTTAAAGAAAATTTTTATAAAATGATGTACCGTTGGTACATGACTCCAGAAAAGTTGTCAAAAATGTATAGTAATGTTTCTAATGTTTGTTGGAAATGTAAACAACAAGAAGGATCATTTTATCATATGTGGTGGTTATGTAAAAAGGCAAAATCATTTTGGGCACAGATAGGTAGGAAGATGCAAAAAATTCTAAAGATAAATATTCAGTCAAAACCAGAATTTTTTTTATTGGGTTTTATGGATAAACAAATAGAAAAGAAATATGGAAGAATAATATTATATATGATTACGGCAGCAAGATTATTATATGCACAAAAGTGGAAAATGGAATCAATACCAACAATGGAAGAATGGCTATTGAAATTAATGGATTTAGTAGAAATGGACAAATTGACATGTTTACTTAGAGAAAAATCGACAGATACATTTCTTAAGGAATGGAAGCCTCTCTTAGACTTTTTGTTGAAAGATCAAAATAAAATGATGATACTGGGATTTGACGATTAATTAAGACAGCCTACGGAGAAAAGGGATTCTGTATGTATACATTAAGGGACAGGTTTGATGTATATTATATACCTATAGCTGATCTGCGACAAATCGGAAGTCAACTATTTTATTTTTATTTTTTGTTGATGTATTGCTATGTTTTTTTGACTTTGTTTTGTTTGTCTTTTGAAAAATTTGAATAAAAATTATTAAAAAAAAAAAGGATATTATAGAGTTGGAAAAGGTTCAGAAGAGGGCAATCAGAATGATCAAGGGGATGGAGCGACTCCCTTACGAGGAAAGGTTGCAGCATTTGGGGCTTTTTAGTTTAGAGAAAAGGCAGGTCAGAGGAGACATGATAGAAGTGTATAAAATTATGCATGGCATTGAGAAAGTGGATAGAGAAAAGTTCTTCTCCCTCTCTCATAATACTAGAACTTGTGGACATTCAAAGAAGCTGAATGTTGGAAGATTCAGGACAGACAAAAGGAAGTACTTCTTTACTCAGCGCATAGTTAAACTATGGAATTTGCTCCCACAAGATGCAGTAATGGCCACCAGCTTGGATGGCTTTAAAAGAAGATTAGACAAATTCATGGAGGACAGGGCTATCAATGGCTACTAGCCGTGATGGCTGTGCTGTGCCACCCTAGTCAGAGGCAGCATGCTTCCGAAAACCAGTTGCCGGAAGCGTCAGGAGGGGAGAGTGTTCTTGCACTCGGGTCCTGCTTGCGGGCTTCCCACAGGCACCTGGTTGGCCACTGTGAGAACAGGATGCTGGACTAGATGGGCCACTGGCCTGATCCAGCAGGCTCTTCTTATGTTCTTATGTTCTTAGATGTGAAGCAATCCAAGGTCTACTACCAGAGGCCACAACTGAATGCAAGTTACTAAACTGTTCTTGCTGTAATTTACTATGAGGTTTTGTCCTATTTAAAGTTCTAGTGACTTTTGAACAGTAAACAGTTCAGGTTTCAGGTTCACCAATTTAATATAAGAACAAATTTGCACCCAGTGTTGGGCAACTTTGTGGGGCAGTGTGTGGTCTCTGGAGCAATGGGAAGGGGATTTCTCATGCCAACCTGCTGTTGCTATGAGGATAAGGATGATTAGGTCAGGCCTTAAGTTAAAAGGCCTCAGCCCTAGTGCGGTAGTGACAATGTATTTCTGAAGCAACTCATTCCTTTTCCTTAGCAGATATCCAGGTGATAATGCATAATTACAATGTATGTGGCTAGTAAGTTCCATATGTTGTTGTTATTATAGTTGTTATTATTTAATTGTCCTGGGTCTTGGCCTGGCTCGAGAAATGCAGCCAGTCAGCCTGGTGGCTAGTTGGATTGATTTATTTTCCCAGTACTAATAGCTTTAAGTTTCCTTATTTGTTCCACTAGCGGTCTTAACAGACTATTTATTTCTATATTCTGCTACAATGTATGCACAACTCCAATAGGTGAGAGGGCCCAGCACTCATGGACATGGTGTGGAAGGAAATGCCCAAGCAAGGAGCAAGCATAACGGATCAGGTTCAAAGGACTGTAAGGCCAAACAAAAAAAAAAAGCTCTGTCAATTCAAGGTTACTGACTCAGGGCTTGTATCTATAGAAATTAAGGCACTGCTAGAGAAGATGCGAGTATCAACACCTATAAAGAAAATGAAAAGTCTAGACTAGAGAGAGCTTATAAAGAACTGTTCCTGGCTCAATTAAGGTAGCAGAGCGCTCATTAAATTGAGATGAGATCTACCCCCTCCTGATGGTCAAACTGGTAATAGGGATACATCCCCACAGAAGATGCAGCACGTTGCACAGGTAGGCCATACTTTCACTTAATATGGACAAACAGTCTTGGACAGAGAGGTACAATTCCCCAAGCTGAGCTAATAACTTTTACAGTGGGGCTGTGCTTAGCGTTCCTCTAGGTGAGTTAGGGTTGCAGGTGGCCCTGCTCCTCAGCTTACAGGGTTCAAAGGAAGGCCTTGTGGGGTAACATTGACTTCCCCCTTCTATCCAGGCTCCTTCCAGGACCAAAGTCCAGAATTGCTAGGGCACATACAAAGAGTGTGAACTCATATTCCTTTTTAAAGAAAGTCTTTGCTGAGGGAGTTCAATTTTAGTCCTTCAGGGTCAGATTCTGGATGAATCAGAAGAAGAGTGGTTTACCCCTTGACTCTCAGCATGGGGACAATCTGAGCATCGGTTTCGCCTCAGGGATAACTCCAAGCAGTTCCTTTATCTCAGTCCTAGCATCTGGCACTGTCTGTTAGGGACATAGATCAAGAACAGGGCATCATTAAAGGCTCAACTTTCTCTAGGTTTATGCCCTATGAGCCTTGCCTCCTTGTCAGGGAAGCTGAGATGATATGTTGGCATAATATGACAGGCAGTATGTCTTCTGCCTTCCCCCAGTAACCTCCCATAAAACTGGAGAGCACTTGGTCTTCCACTCTTCGGTCCACGGCCTCCCACCTTGCTGACATCTGTGTAGTTTTGGTCCCACAGAGCTTGGAAAAGTTACTTTTTTGAACTACAACTCCCATCAGCCCCAGGCAGCATGGCCACAGGATTGGGCTGATGGGAGTTGTAGTTCAAAAAAGTAACTTTTCCAAGCTCTGGTTTTGGAGCTGTGGTCATCCCATACTAGGGTTGCCAGATCTCCATTTTTCAGCCTGAGACTCCGGTTTCTGGGGGTCCCCTCCACCTCTCCCTATGCAGTCCCTTTAGGGTGATTTAATTTTGCAGGTGCCTAGGGCACCTACGAGGGTCAGGAATAGCTATCTAATGCTTGGAAGTTGTACATCCACTTCAGGGTGCCTCTGGTACATTACAAAAACTGAGGGTCTCATGCAATATAACATTTTTAGGCAGCCAACTAAACTCCTCAGCAGCCTCTTACAGCCTTCTGTCTGATAAGCTTGCCTGCAATACATGCAAGGTAGCTGACATGTAAGCCAGGGGAGTGGCAAGCCCTGATTGGGCAACTATATTCCTTGCTGAGTCTTCAGGCCCATTGGGGTGCTTGGCAGAAAGCTAGCCCAGGTCACAGTGGGAGCCTCACTTCCACAGCTGCAACACTACATCTATTCACTCTCAGCCCGGCATGTCAGGAGCTTGATTCTTGATTCTTGTATTTGGCTTGTTGCCTGAATGCTAATATCTAGCCATGTCCCAGGAGTAAATGACAACATTGCAGATGCCGTACCTTGCATCAGGAAGACAGATTTCAGATATAGGCACCATGGCTGATGCTGAGTCACAGTCTCAGAATAATATCATGCAGGGAGTATTGAATTTGCTTACTCCATCTATTTGCTGTTATTAGGCTGAGTTGGGGGAAGCCTTGGTTGGTTTTGGCAGGGCTCACACCACACGTAGCTACTGATGCCATGATCCACACATACCTGTTGGACCTTTGGGTTGAAAGGTGACCTCCCAGGTCCATGGCCTTCCAATTTGCTTCCATCTATGTAGTTTTGGAGGCCGTGGTCTTCCCAGACCCATGCAGTCTCTTTAGGGCAAGCAGCGATTTATATATGGCATCTTGTTAGACTGGGTCCAATTTTGAAGCTGCATTTCTATTGGCAGCATTTACATGAGCATGAGGGGACATTGTGGGCAAGCAGGTTCACAGCGGCTGCCAAGAAAAATGTTGCAGCCAAGCCCTTTAACAGGGACAACATGGCTGTTGTCTGACTCATAGTTCTAAGACTGTTGAATGTAAAACAGGTCCTTCAGGACATCCCCCAACCTGGGTCCCTGAAAGCTACAAGACCAAGAGTTTCTCTCTCCTTGAAGCCACAGGGATCAGGTAGGTCTTCATTCCCCTGATCTTCATGAACTCACCATGCATGCATTTCCTGGGGGTTCTGTGGCAATACTTTGCTAAGGCCAGTTTGCCACTTCCCTAGTGGCATGGGGCCTGGCAAGTATCCTACAAAATTAAGGCTTTTGGTCACTTGCCCCCATTTGTACTTCTAGGTTACATTATCCTGCAGCATGATCATCTTACTGCCACTAACCTTTGGTTTGGTTTCAGGCCTGAAAGAGTGTGGAATGTCGGGCATAGCATTGAGCATTGGGCTGAACATTATACAAGTCACACACATTTGTCCTGGCAACCTGGCTGCTGTTCGTTGCCATAAGTACCGTATGCTGGTTCTCCAGATAGGATACAAAGTGGGGAGAGATGTGCCTTTCACTGCTGTGGCCTGCCTGAACCGTTTTGGTGACATCTGGGGAAGAACAACCTCTGAACATGCAAGAGCATTAAACTGAAGCATTGCCTGCTTGGCTGAAGTATGGCTGAGGTTGCCTGTTCGGTGGTGGAATACCTGGACATAGCATGAGATTGGTCATCGTGCTCCAGCAGTTATAGTGAAGAGCGGTGTTGAAACCCCAGGGAACCGAGGCAACTTTTGGCTAGCTAGCAAGGCTATGGAACACCTAGTCAGAGCAAAAGGTGGCCTGGTGGTCTGTCATATGCTTATCAACCTTCACTGTTCTGAATTATTGTTGGTGTTTTTCCACCCACAAGGAATGACATTGCCTGGCTTGGTGACAATAGTAATAGTTTATTTATTTCAGTTGCAGCAGTGAGAAGTCGGTTACAACTTATGGCGACCCTATGAATCAGCGACCTCCAATAGCATCTCTTATAAACCACCCTGTTCAGATCTTGTAAGTTCAGGTCTGTGGCTTCATTTATGGAATCAATCCATCTCTTGTTTGGTTTCCCTCTTTTTCTGTTCCCTTCTGTTTTGCCCAGCATTATCTTCTAGTGAATCATGTCTTCTCATTATGTGTCCAAAGTATGATAACCTCAGTTTCATCATTTTAGCTTCTACTGACAGTTCTGGTTTAATTTGTTCTAACACCCGAGTATTTGTCTTTTTCGCAGTCCATGATACGTGCAAAGCTCTCCTCCAACACCACATTTCAAATGAGTTGATTTTTCACTGTCCAACTTTCACACCCATACATAGAGATCGGGAATACCAATGATTTTTTCTTCATACTTCAGATTGATGGGACTTTCAGAGAAGAGCTTCTGTTGCTGACCATAGAGCTTGGGTGGACACATAATATTTGTAATAGCAATGTAGCACAGAGATAAAATACCTTGGCCTCCAAGGCCTCTGCATACTTGCCAAGAAGTAAGTCCAGTTGAACAAATTAGGTCTGACTCCAATTAAATATGCACAGGACTGGTCTTGCAGCCAGTCTTGACAGGATTCTTTTGTACTTGTCCAGCTCTAGTGATATGACTAGCACTATATGAATGATCTTGACTTTAGCGTTCAGTGATACATCTTTGCATTTGAGGACCTTTTCTAGTTCTCTCATAGTTGCCCTCCCCAGTCCTAGCCTTCTTCTGATTTCTTGACTATTGTCTCCATTTTGGTTAATGACTGTGCCGAGGTATTGATAATCCTTGACAAGTTCAATGTCCTTGTCAACTTTAGTTACATAAATCTTCTGTTGTCATTACTTTCGTCTTCTTGACATTCAGCTGTAATCCTGCTTTTGTGCTTTCCTCTTTAACTTTCATCAGCATTCGTTTCAAATTATTACTAGTTTCTGCTAGTAGTATAGTATCATCTGCATATCTTAAATTATTGATATTTCTCCCTCCTTCATCATCATACCTCCTTCATCTTGGTCCAATCCTGCTTTCCGTATATGTTCTGTGTATAGATACAATGGCATTATGAAATCGGCAATTTTCAATACCTTTCCTAATTATCCCTAGCATGGAATTTGCCTTTTTCACAGCCACTGCAAACTGGGTCGACATCTTCATCAAGTTGTGCGCTATGACCCCAAAGTCTCATTCCTGGTCAGTCACTGCCAGTTCAGACCCCCTGGACATATATGTGAAATTAAGAATTTTTGCGCCAATATGCATAACGTTTTTGCCATTTTACCACCCATTCACTCAGTTTGGAGAGGTGCTTTAGGAGCTCTTCACGATCCCTTTCTGTTCTAATAACCCTGAACAATTCAGCATCATCAACAAACATTGCCACCCCACTGCTCACTCCTAACTCTAGGTTGTTTATGAACAAGTTAAAAAGCACAGGTCCCAGTACCGATCTGTCAAATGACAAGTTGAAAAGACAATTTCCCAAAAAACTGGGGGGGGGGGTCAGGGTGTGGTGCATCTATTTGCCCCACTCTGGCTACAGGATCCAACTAAAATAAAAAGAGACAATTAGAAAGTAAAAGAGGAAAAGCCATTTTATATAATAATAATAATAATAATAATAATAATAATAATAATAATAATAATAATAATAATAATAATAATAATAATAATAATAATGGTTTATTTCTATGCCACCTTTTGGCCAAAGGGTCCTCAAGGCGGCTTACAAAAATCAACACAAATACAGAATACACATCAAGAAAAACAGTACTATTTACAAAAATTAGATAACAAAGTATTAACGTTATTAAAAAGCAGCAGTAACAACTTTCAATGACAATACAATAACAGGCAACACTTTCCTAATACTTTCCTAATAAATTCCTATTAATTAGATAATGTCTACTAGTTCTTACATCAATATGTAATGATCAATATAATCAGGAACTTTAAAATGACATTTTATAAAATAATAATGTTATGCTACAGTTTATTTCTATGCCACCTTTTGGCCAAAAAGGCCCTCAAGGTGGTTCACAAAAATTAAACACAAATACAAAATATTTATTTATTTATTTATTATATTTATTAATTACATTTATATACCGCCCCATAGCAGAAGCTCTCTGGGTGGTTTACAGGAATACACATCAGAAAAGACCAATACAGTTTACAAAAATTTAAATAACAAAATATTAACATTGTTAAAAAAGCAACAGCAATATATTTCATTACCAGTAAAATAACAATCAGCAATTACAATTAATAATAGTAATAAAGAGCTTTAAAATAATCATAACATTACAGTACTAAATTATTACCAGTCCATTCTTTTTTTCTAGGGGATTTGGAAAAAAACCCCCAAAGTATGTTACTTTGAAAAGGATAAAATACAAAAGATGAGGAAGACCAACAAACAGGAATATTGAGAACCAGATTTTTTTATTCCCTGTTTCTTTTTGTTTTTGTTACTGGCTTCCATAAATGAATGTTTAGTGTGTTGTCTTTATTGCTTTCATTTCAGTGTATCATTCATTCATTGGTGATCACTCATGGCTGAGTAAGATTGTCTTCCAGGGTAAGGTCTTTAACAGTGGGTCCGTAAGTGACTGTGGAGGCCAATTCTGGATCCACACAGCCTCCCACAGTGAGGACATAGGTGAAATGAAATGAATGAAATGAAATTTTAATTAACGATCACAGGGATCCATACAACATATAAAAACATTTATAACATCTCGGTTTACATTCCCGAATATAGACATATTTTAGTTTAAAACTTATATATCATATCTGCTTCTCATTATATTAAAAATTAAAACTCTAAAATGACTCTTTCCTTTTTAATATTGCTATTGTAGCAAATTTTGCTACCTCCCATGTGATTTCTTTCTTGTGGTCCAACAATAAATAGTCTACTCGTAGAGCATCAGAATTTAAAATTTGGTTGTCTAAAAGGGGTGTAATAAAGTGTAATCTGGGTTAATCGTATAGAGGGCAATATAATAGGACATGAACATTCGTTTCAATTTCTCTTCTTTCACAGGGACATAGGCGATCAATATATGGAGTCTTACTATATCGGCCTTCCAGTACCGCTGATGGGAGGACATCGCATCTAATCCAGGTAAATGCTTTTCTATATTTGGGTATGTTAAGATTGGTCAAATAGGGCATTGGAAGGTAAGGACTGATATTATATCTATATTTCTTCGCCATTTCTCGATGGGTTTGTAAGTCAATATCTTTGATACGTTGTCTAATATTTATCCTTGCCGATTCGTATCCCATCTGCTTTATTGTTTGTACGGTAAAGCCAAGATGTTGAAGTTTATCTATAACTGTAGTGTTCCATATTGACTTAAAATTGTCCTCCAAAATATGGGGTGCTAGGCCTTGAGGATCTAAAGATAGTTTTAGCCAATAATTAATCCTCGATGTCCAAATAATTGATTCTATGGATTGTACTCCAGTTTCTAGCCGTATAAGACTATTAGGGACACATCTAGGTAGTGCCGTAATAGGTCGTATAAAAGAGGTTTGTAACACTTCTATCTCTGGGAATTTATCCCTTGTTGTTACTTGTAGACCATACATGAGCTGTGGGATTATTTTGGCTTTAAATACTTTAAGGGCAGGGATGATTAATTGTCCTCCATTGGTGTAATAAAAAGTTATCAAAGCTTTAGATGTTCTCTTAGCATTTAATATAGCTGATTTGATATGGTGGCTATGGCTGCCTGTCGCTTGAAAGGTGAATCCTAAATATTTAAACGAGTTCACCTGTTCAATTGTGCTTCCATTTAACATCCAATTATGTTTCAATCGTTTTTTACTAAATACTAATACCTTGGTCTTCTGATAATTTATTTCTAGGCCTTCTGTTTGACAGTATTGGGCTCTTCCTCTGAATAGTTTCTTCAGCCCTATCGAGGTCTTTGATAATAGAGCAATGTCGTCAGCATATAGGAGGGCATTTCTTGGGATGTTAGCTAGCATAGGGGAGTGTATAGCGCAATAAGAACATAAGAACATAAGAAGAGCCTGCTGGATCAGGCCAGTGGCCCATCTAGTCCAGCATCCTGTTCTCACAGTGGCCAACCAGGTGCCTGGGGGAAGCCCACAAGCAGGACCCGAGTGCAAGAACACTCTCCCCTCCTGAGGCTTCCGGCAACTGGTTTTCAGAAGCATGCTGCCTCTGACTAGGGTGGCAGAGCACAGCCATCACAGCTAGTAGCCATTGATAGCCCTGTCCTCCATGAATTTGTCTAATCTTCTTTTAAAGCCATCCAAGCTGGTGGCCATTACTGCATCTTGTGGGAGCAAATTCCATAGTTTAACTATGCGCTGAGTAAAGAAGTACTTCCTTTTGTCTGTCCTGAATCTTCCAACATTCAGCTTTTTTGAATGTCCACGAGTTCTAGTATTATGAGAGAGGGAGAAGAACTTTTCTCTATCCACTTTCTCAGTGCCATGCATAATTTTATACACTTCTATCATGTCTCCTCTGACCCGCCTTTTCTCTAAACTAAAAAGCCCCAAATGCTGCAACCTTTCCTCGTAAGGGAGTCGCTCCATCCCCTTGATCATTCTGGTTGCCCTCTTCTGAACCTTTTCCAACTCTAGAATATCCTTTTTGAGATGAGGCGACCAGAACTGTACACAGTATTCCAAATGCGGCCACACCATAGATTTATACAACGGCATGATGATATCGGCTGTTTTATTTTCAATACCTTTCCTAATTATTGCTAGCATGGAATTTGCCTTTTTCACAGCTGCCGCACACTGGGTCGACATTTTCATCGTACTGTCCACTACAACCCCGAGGTCTCTCTCCTGGTCGGTCACAGCCAGTTCAGACCCCATGAGCGTATATGTGAAATTCAGATTTTTTGCTCCAATATGCATAATTTTACACTTGTTTATATTGAATTGCATTTGCCATTTTTCTGCCCATTCACTCAGTTTGGAGAGGTCTTTTTGGAGCTCTTCGCAATCCCTTTTTGTTTTAACAACCCTGAACAATTTAGTGTCATCAGCAAACTTGGCCACTTCACTGCTCACTCCTAATTCTAGGTCATTAATGAACAAGTTGAAAAGTACAGGTCCCAATACCGATCCTTGAGGGACTCCACTTTCTACAGCCCTCCATTGGGAGAACTGTCCGTTGATTCCTACTCTCTGCTTTCTGCTTCTTAACCAATTCCTTATCCACAAGAGGACCTCTCCTCTTATTCCATGACTGCTAAGCTTCCTCAGAAGTCTTTGGTGAGGTACCTTGTCAAATGCTTTTTGAAAGTCTAAGTACACTATGTCCACTGGATCACCTCTATCTATATGCTTGTTGACACTCTCAAAGAATTCTAATAGGTTACTGAGACAGGACTTTCCCTTGCAGAAGCCATGCTGGCTCTGCTTCAGCAAGGCTTGTTCTTCTATGTGCTTAGTTAATCTAGCTTTAATAATACTTTCTACCAGTTTTCCAGGGACAGAAGTTAAGCTAACTGGCCTGTAATTTCCGGGATCCCCTCTGGATCCCTTTTTGAAGATTGGCGTTACATTTGCCACTTTCCAGTCCTCAGGCACGGAGGAGGACCCAAGGGACAAGTTACATATTTTAGTTAGCAGATCAGCAATTTCACATTTGAGTTCTTTGAGAACTCTCGGGTGGATGCCATCCGGGCCCGGTGATTTGTCAGTTTTTATATTGTCCATTAAGCTTAGAACTTCCTCTCTCGTTACCACTATTTGTCTCAGTTCCTCAGAATCCCTTCCTGCAAATGTTAGTTCAGGTTCAGGGATCTGCCCTATATCTTCCACTGTGAAGACAGATGCAAAGAATTCATTTAGCTTCTCTGCAATCTCCTTATCGTTCTTTAGTACACCTTTGACTCCCTTATCATCCAAGGGTCCAATTGTCTCCCTAGATGGTCTCCTGCTTTGAATGTATTTATAGAATTTTTTGTTGTTGGTTTTTATGTTCTTAGCAATGTGCTCCTCAAATTCTTTTTTAGCATCCCTTATTGTCTTCTTGCATTTCTTTTGCCAGAGTTTGTGTTCTTTTTTATTTTCTTCATTTGGACAAGACTTCCATTTTCTGAAGGAAGACTTTTTGCCTCTGAGAGCTTCTTTGACTTTGCTCGTTAACCATGCTGGCATCTTCTTGGCCCTGGCGGTACCTTTTCTGATCTGCGGTATGCACTCCAGTTGAGCTTCTAATATAGTGTTTTTAAACAACTTCCAAGCATTTTTGAGTGATGTGACCCTCTGGACTTTGTTTTTCAGCTTTCTTTTTACCAATCCCATCATTTTTGTGAAGTTTCCTCTTTTGAAGTCAAATGTGACTGTGTTGGATTTTCTTGGCAATTGGCCATTTACATGTATGTTTAATTTAATAGCACTGTGGTCACTGCTCCCAATCGGTTCAACAACACTTACATCTCGCACCAGGTCCCGGTCCCCACTGAGGATTAAGTCCAGGGTTGCCGTCCCTCTGGTCGGTTCCATGACCAACTGGTCGAGGGAATAGTCATTTAGAATATCTAGAAACTTTGCTTCTTTGTCATGATTGGAACACATATGCGGCCAGTCTATGTCCGGGTAGTTGAAGTCACCCATTACTACCACATTTTCTAGTTTGGATGCTTCCTCAATTTCATATCTCATCTCAAGGTCTCCCTGAGCATTTTGATCAGGGGGACAATAGATCGTTCCCAGTATTAAGTCCCTCCTGGGGCATGGTATCACCACCCACAACGATTCTGTGGAGGAGTCTGCCTCTTTTGGGATTTCGAGCTTGCTGGATTCAATGCCTTCTTTCACGTATAGAGCGACTCCGCCACCAATACGTCCTTCCCTGTCCTTCCGATGTAGTTTATATCCAGGGATAACCATATCCCACTGGTTTTCTCCATTCCACCAGGTCTCCGTTATGCTCACTATATCAATGCTCTCCTCTAAGACCAAGCACTCCAGTTCTCCCATCTTGGTTCGCAGGCTCCTAGCATTAGCGTACAGGCACTTGTAAGCAGTGTCTCTCTTCAAGTGTCTTTGGCACTTGTGGTTAGGCCTGTGGTAATTTTGTTCTTCTGAATTTATATCCTGTGCCCCTGCTCTCACAATGCCTACTTCTAGGCCTACCCCTTTTAAAATTTCATCATTTCTTTGGTTTTTATCCCAGGGGGGAGGTTTATTCCAAGAACATCTTTAAACCTCTTTTGCTGTCTACCAATATTCCGTTTCCCATCCTTAAGTTGGGAGTAAAGTAGCTGCTTGGAAGACTTTGATCAGGCGTTTGAACAACATGGCCGGTCCAGTGAGGTTGATGTTGAAGGATCATTGTTTCAACACTGGTAGTCTTTGCTTCTTCCAATACGCTAACATTAGTCTGCCTATCTTCCCAAGTAATTTGCAGAATTTTCCTGAGGCAGCATTGGTGGAATCTTTCAAGAAGTTGGGAGTGGCGTTTATAGATGGTCCATGTTTCACAGCCATACAGTAAGGTCAGTAGTACAATGGCTTTGTAAATAAGCATTTTGGTCTCCCTGCGAATATCCTGATCCTTGAACACTCTACGCTTCATTCGGGAGAATGCGGCACTCACAGAGCTCAGACAATGCTGAATTTCAGCATCGATGTCAGCTTTTACAGAGAGATGGCTGCCAAGATAAGAAAAGTGATCGACATTCTCCAGCATTGCACCATTAAGCTGGATTGATGGCGCTACAGAGGGATTGGTTCGCACTTGCTCATGAAGCACTTTGGTTTTTTTAATGTTAAGCGAGAGGCCAAGCTTTCCATATGCTTCTGCAAAGACATTTAGGATAGTTTGAAGATCTTCCTCTGAATGTGCGGAGACTACATTATCATTGGCGTATTGAAGTTCTATGACAGAGGTTGTAATTACCTTACTTTTTGCTTTCAGCCTATTGAGATCAAAAAGCTTTCCATCTGTTCGATCTGTGATTTCCATGCCAGTGGGAAGTTTCCCCTGAACAAGGTGTAGAATCATGGTGATGAAAATAGCAAATAAGGTCGGAGCAATGACACATCTCTGTTTGATGCCTGATCCCACTTTGAATGGATCACTTTGAGAGCCATTGTCATCCAAAATTGTTGCCGTCATGTTGTCATGGAGGAGTCGCAAAATATTCACAAATTTATCAGGGCATTCAATTTTCAGAAGGATGGTCCAAAGAGCAGTTTGATTTACAGTATCAAAGGCCTTAGTCAGATCAATAAATGCCATATGCAGAGGTCGGTTTTGCTCCCTGCATTTTTCTTGAAACTGTCGTGCAGTGAAGATCATGTCCACTGTCCCCCTGGAAGGGTGGAAACCATTCTGGGATTCAGGGAGGATGTCTTCTGAGATAGGTAGGAGGTGATTTGTGAGGATCCTTGCAAGGATTTTACCTGAGGTAGCTAGAAGAGAGATGCCTCAGTAGTTCCCACAATCTGCTATTACCCTTCTTGAAAAGTGATAATTATCGCATCCCTCAAGTCTTCCAGGATCTCCTCCCTCATCCAGATTTTTTTGATGAGCTTATGAAGTTGTTGCACACAATATCTGGTGCAGTCTCAGAAAGTGGGGCTGGCATCCCCCCCCATACAATGCATATAATGTTGTTCCGAATGTAGCATTATGGGATGACATAGTCACCTATTTTACTATTGACTATAGCTCTTTCTGGCTGCTTCAAGTGCTGAGGAACATTTCTGCTTCCTTGATATATTGGTAAACCCCGCCCCACCTTCCAGAACTTATCTGACTTTTTTTACCCCAAAATGTTATTTATTTTTCTGCACCATTTTCAGCCATGCTAATTTTTTCTCCTCCCCTCCACCACTGACCCCAATTCATATAATCAAAAAAGACCTTGATGAAAACTTTGGAACAGCTCTACGTTTTTGTTTTTGTACTTTTAGTGTGGGGGGCAGCCTGCAATGACAGTCCAGAACAGTATCATTTTCTACATGTGTAGAACGGCAAATTGGTGTTGGCTGAAGCAGGCTGAAGCATCAGGGGAATGAATTGTAGCAAATGGCGCTTCTGAAGTAGGAGCATTTTTATTTCCTTACAGAATGAGGAAAACAATGTAATCTTTACCTTGTATTATTATTATTATTATTTAATTACCAGAAACCTGCAGATATTTCAAAAGAGATACAGGGAATAATGGGCAGATAAATGTGTGTATGTGTGTATCACACACAAAGCCAATAATAATATATCTCATTTATGAATTGCTAAAAACCATGGATGGTTGCCAAATAAACTTCCTAACTGGCTAGGGTTTCAACACAAAGTAATATAGTAAATAATATATATATTTTTTAAAATGTCCCTTTTCTCTCCCTCCCTCCCTCCCTCCCTCCCCCATTTCTCTAGATGTTCACATTCATAAAAGCGGGTTTGGTAAGTAAAAATGCCATGCCATTTTTTCTTCAGCAGAAGTGGAATGTTTGTCACATCTCAAGATAATATCCATTATAGATGCTTCTGGATGTTTCAGCTGTGTAGTCTATATTAACAGAATTACTCCCATAGGATTATATTCAACATAGAATGTTTGATTTAGCACTGTCAGTGCAAGGGTTTTTCATTGTGCAATGGGATGTTCTCCCCCAGTAATGTAGTGGCAAGTTCAGAAGTGCAGCGTCCCTTCATGTTAGTCACAGCCATATGCCCTCCTTGTTGCTGCAGAGTTGAGAATGAGATCCTTGTTAATGCCTTCTCCCACAACAACATACATCCCTATGAGCCAATAAGCATTAAAGAGGAGTGTTAGCTACTGAGAAGTGTCTTCTCAGTGGCTGACTCACCTCTTTTCACTCTGATTGGCTCCAATCAGCAGGAAAGAACAAGGAAGAATGTTAGAAGACTCTTCTCATAAGAACATAAGAAGAGCCTGCTGGATCAGGCCAGTGGCCCATCTAGTCCAGCATCCTGGACAATTAGTGGCTATCACACTCCCTTTCATACTGATTGGCTCGTAGGATGCTGGAGACATAGGGACCCTACTGGGACCCTGCTCCCAAAAAAAGTAAGGGGTCTAAGACCCCCTGAGACCCTGAATGACTACACATCTGTTCTCCCCCTCTCCTCCCCCACCCCCTATATCTGTTCTGAGGGTTTCCCCAACCCTCTGGAGCAGATTTTGAGATGACATGGGGTGTGTGCAGGAGGAAGACAGAGGGGAAATCTCCTTGCACCATTAGTTGAAGTCATTCTGCTCGCAGAAGGATTCAGTTGAATTTAGTTGAATACTGCCATAGGGTTGCATTCATCTAAGTTGAAATAGACCCATTGAAATGAATGAATCTAAGTTAGCCATGCCCATTAACTTTAATGGGTCTAATCTGAGTAGGGTTAGTGTTGAATACCACCCATAGTCTCTAGCAATGTAAGGTGCTAGGAATACGACATATGAGAAGGATCTTGAAATTGTCGTTGCTCACAAGCTGAATATGAGCCAACAGTGTGATGTGGCTGCAAAAAGGCAAATGCTGTATTAGGCTGCATTAACAGAAGTATAGTTTCCAAATCACGTGAAGTACTAGTTCCCTTCTATTCAGCACTGGTTAGGTCTCATCTTGAGTACTGCATCCAGTTCTGGTCTCCGCACCTCAAGAAGGATGTAAACAAACTGGAACGGGTTCAGAGGAGGGCAACAAGGATGATCAGGGGACTGGAAACCAAGCCCTATGAGGAGAGACTGAAAGAACTGGGCATGTTTAGCCTGGAGAAGACTGAGGGGAGATATGATAGCACTCTTCAAGTACATGAAAGGTTGTCTCTTCTCGATCTCCCAGAGTGCAAGACACAGAATAATGGGCTCAAGTTGCAGGAAGCCAGATTTCGACTGGACATGAGGAAAAACCTCCTAATTGTTACAGCCATATGACAATGGAACCAATTACCTAGAGAGGTAGTGGGCTCTCTGACACTGGAGGCATTCAAGAGGCAGCTGGACCGCCATCTGTTGGGAATGCTTTGATTTGGATTCCTACTTTGAGCAAGGGGGTGGACTTGATGGCCTTATAGACCCCTTCCAACTCTACTATTCCATGATTCTATCACCTTCCGTATGAGAATATATACATGCTAGGGGTTTTTGATGCTCCAGCCATGACTGGCCTTTCTAAAGTTCACTTATTATACAGCCACGAGAGTGGCTGTACACTATAGCCAGTGTGGATTTTTCACATTCTGCAATGTTAAATTGAAAATAACCCCCATGCCATTCTGAGGCTTCCCATAAGCTCATTTCAAAACAAAACCTTGCAAAACCTATAGTCCTGAACTCAGAAACACTTGCTTAACAACCTTCTACAGGAATACCCCGCATTAACGTATGCAATGGGTCCAGAATGAGTACGTAAATCGAAAATGTGCTTACAGTGAAGCACTGCCTTTTATTTTTATCTGCCATTAAATTGCAAAGCCAAATGTGTTTGAATGGGGAAACGGCAGCCGCTGGAGCCCTCCTAAGGAGGAGGGAAGGAAAGTAAAAAAAACCCCACTGCCGCCTGGAAAGAAACAAAGCTGGTGGCAAAAGGCGAGAAGGCTCCCAGCCCAGGCTCGTCTTGGGGGAACAGCCGCTGGCGGAGACCTCAACAGGGCTGAGGAGGGGAGAGGTAAAAAATCCCCCAACAAATGCCCCAGACAAAACAAATCCATGAGAGAGGGGAGGGAACGAGGAAAAGGGAACAATGGGTTCAGTCCCACACACTCAATCACTCATAAAACTTAGCTATAACGCTACACTAGTAAAATTAAAACAGTTAAGTGTCCGTTCTTGTGAAGCGAGTGTACATAAACATGGTGCTACTGTAAATATGTCCGTACTTGCGTCCGTAAATTGAAGGTCCATATAGCGGGGTATTCCTGTAAATGTTCATGGCTATACACAAAACAGTTAGAGAGAATAGACAGTTCAAAGTCTAAAAAGAGAGAGAGAGAAACACCAGAGCCCTTTTGGACTTTTTTCTCTCAGAGTTCTCATAATCTGTTGAAATTCATTAAAAATCAGCCATCTTCAAAGAGTACCTGTAATCCTATTACTGACCTTGCCCCATACTCTGACCTTCATCTTCTGCTGTTTAAATGTTTAAAAAATGCCTTGCTGATTTTTAATTAATTTAATAAATTTTGCATTGAACTGAATGATAGTGTTGGGCATGCTCAGTAAGAACCAACTGTCAATGTTCTAAAAGCCAGACTCACAGCTGCTTCACTTGGCTAATCAGAGGGCCACACCCACACCAGACTTTGATTTCATGTGAGACAGTCATGGCTTCCCTCAGATAATCCTGGGAAGTGTAGTTTGTGAAGGGTGCTCAGAGGAGACTCCTATTCCACTGACAGAGCTTCAGTGGCCAGAGTAGTTTAACAGTCAGCCACTCTGACTGAAGGTCTGTGAGGGGAACAGGGCATCTCCTAGCAACTCTCAGCACCATTCACTAACTACACTTCCCAGGATTCTCTGAGAGAAGCAGAGCTTGGAAAAGTTACTTTTTTGAACTACAACTCCCATCAGCCCCAGCCAGCATGGCCACTGGATTGGGCTGATGGGAGTTGTAGTTCAAAAAAGAAACTTTTCCAAGCTCTGGAGAGAAGCCATGACTGTCCAAAGTGAAATAAAGGTCTGATGTGGTTGTGGCCAGGGACAGCTTTGGTTTAAATTTGGATGGGAGGCTACATATGCCTGCTGTAGAATAAAAAGGTAGGGGAAACCCTGAAAAGCATTGATACTGTTCACAATGTTTTCTTTTTGGAAAGGAAAGGGACTTCCCCTCCCCCACCTCCTACCCTTCCTGCCCCTCCCCCAGGTCAGCGTTGGACTACAACCTGGGAGACCAGAGTTCGAATCCCCAAACAGCCATGAAGCTCACTGGGTGACCTTGGGCCAGTCACTGCCTCTCAGCCTCAGAGGGAGGCAATGGTAAAACCACCTCTGAATACCATTTACCATGAAAACCCTATTTATAGGGTTGCGATAAGTCGGGATCAACTTGAAGGAAATCCATTCCCATTTTCAAACATGATTGCATAGAAATAAATCCCATTGAATGTAAAAAGTATGCAACTGATCAAACCCACCCTCCCTTCTCCTCCCTGCTATGCCCTCCCTCTTGCCCCTTCCCTCCCCTACCCCTCTAATCCCCTCCCCTCCCCCCTCCCCCCATGGTCAGTTTTACCTATCTTAAGCATAATTGCAAGGGAGTAAATACCATTGAACTCAATAAACATGTGAATGATCAAACCTGCCCTCCCTAGCCCCTTCCTTTGCCCCTCCCCCTCCAATCCCCTTCTTCCCCCTCCCCCTTCTTCTGTTCCCCTCTCCTCTCCCATTCTCCTTTCCTCTCTTCTTCCCTCCCCCTCCCCCATGGTCAGTTTTACCTAACCTAAGCATGATTACATAGGAGTAAATCCCATTGAACTCAATAAGCATGCAAATGATCAGACTTGGCTTTCCCCTCCTTCCCCTCTCCTCTCCTTTCCTCGCCCCATCCCCTCTTCCTTTTCCCTCCTTCGTGCCCACTCCAGCCCGCCCTCCCTCCCTCCCTCCCTCCCCACTCAGTTTTACCTATCCTAACCATGATTGCATGGGAGTAAATCCCACTGAACTCAATAAACATGCAAATGATCAAGCTTGTCCTTCTCCTCCCCTTCCCCTCCTGCCTGCTTCCATCCCCCTCCTTTCCTCCGCCCTCCCTCCCTCCCTCCCCTCCCTCCTCCTCCCCTCTCCATCTCCTGTGGTCAGTTTCCCCAATCCTAAGCATGACTGCAGGGGAGACAATCCCACTGAAGTCAATAAGCATACAAATGATTAATCCATTCTCAGCAAGCTTATATAAACTTTCCAGTGACCATTCATTCTTAATTTGGAAATGAGTTACTTACAAGGAGTGTGTGTGTTTGCGTGCATGTGTGTGTGTGTGAGAGAGATCACAATGTACCATCTTTTGCATTTGCACAAAAATGTATGCTGATATATAAACTGGCAATATTTCATGAAGGCTTTTCTTATGATAGGTTATTTTCATTTTTTCTGCAAAATATTGTGTTGCAATCGCAACTTTGGAAATGTTGTAAGAGGTTGGTGTTTTTGGGGGGGGACTTAAGGAAAATAATTTCTGATAATTAGGAGTCAGATACACTATAGCAATTTAGTAGAACTTCAACAAAAGTCATGCTTCTTAACAATGAGTAAATTTGACCATATTGCTAGTTGTTTCTGACATTTCACCTGACATTCTCAAAAATTCCTCAAAAGACTTACAATTACAGCATCACATTTAACCCAATGCTGTTTGGTGTAGTATCCCACAGATTTGGGTTGAACTGGGCCCTTTCAGTTATCAAGAAGCAAATATCAGGAATAGTTTAAACATTGTGGTATTTTGCAAATTATTCCCAGAAGGAATCATTTTAGTCATTTTAGTCCACTGAACCATAAAGCTGTTATGAACGAACAAAAATACTGGGGAGAAAATTGAAATACAACAGTCATTTAAATAAAAATAGTTTGGCTGTCAATGTATTTGTCAAGATATGACCATCAAGCATTTTTCCAGACTTAACCGATAGTCATAGATCTACACTGTACTTTTGATTTGGTTGATAAACTAGAGTGGACCTGAAAAAGTAAAAAAAATCTCTTTGCACCAAGGATTAAGTATTTTAATGATTTCTGCCTTTTGTACTCCCCAAATGCAATAGATATGGGATCACTACCCATTTTGTTTACCTTGGAGAAGTAGTTTATAATTTGTATTTTTTAAGATGTTACATTCTTTTTCCATGCGCTTTAAATGTCAACAAAAGATTAGAGGAAAATCATTGAAAATGTGCAAGCTATCACAAATACAGATTTCCCCATGGAATCTCTAATACTTTACAGACAAATGTTAAAGATTTATTGCACTTGAACATCAAACATGGTTTTACTACAGTTCTCATTTGGATCAAATTGACACATTTTACATTCATTTTAACCTAATGAGATTCTTTCACTACACATTATATTCCAAGTGACCTGGTGCATTAAATTTGTGGCATGGAACAAACCCATTGAACCTTTTGTTGCCAATGTTTTTTTTTTAAAAAGGGCAAACAATTTTTAAAAACCATAAATCTTAAATGCATACATGTATTAATCAGTACACCAAGCTAGCAAACACTGTAGACCAGTGAAGTGTGACTTGTTTTCGTTTGCTGTGCTTACAGTTTTGCATTTTCCTGACTAGGATTCCAACCTCATTAATCAACATTTCAGATATTTTTCTCAGCTGTAAAGCTTAGTAATTTCTCCTACTGACTAGATGAGGCAAGCCACAAATATTCCCTATTGTAGTAGCACAACCATCCCATTCCATGCCAGAGCAGGCAGATGAACCCTGGAACTCTCCGGTTATAGCCAAGTTTGAGTTTCAGACTAAACCCCCCAGATACATCAGGGCCCTGTGATTAGGCAATTAGGAGTTGGATCCAGTTGGTGCCCTTGTGCTCATGGAAGGACTTTTGATCCAGCAAAGGTGTCCACTAATGGAAGATGAGAGAACAGGAGACAATTTTTGCCAATTCCGCCTTATCCTTGCATATCCCCTTGCCATTTTCCACACTGTTCTTGAGGATCCCCCCCAGGTCTCCAGATCTGATTTTGGGAAAACATCTGGAGGCTGCAGTGGAGAGAGCAAATTGGCAAAATTCCCCTCCCCTCATCTTTGATTTGTGGATGCCTCCACTGGATCAGAAGCACTCCCCTGGATGCTAGGCATTTGTATTTCCACACCTTCCTAATACTGCTGTGAGATTGTGGGATTTATTTCTTGGGGGATTTACTGTACTTTTTTACTAGAACCCTGAGATCCAGCAGTTGGAACCTGATGCAAAGGTTGTACACTTAGGATTAAAGAATTCTCAGCCCAATTGTTTGTTGTGAGTACCAGTACTGAACAAAGCTCACCGTCCTTCCCAGAGCTTGGAAGATTACTTTAAAAAAGTAATAAATTACAGTTACAGTTACATGGCCCCCAAAAAGTAGTAATTACCGTTACAATTACAATTTCTCTGAAAGTAACTGATTACTTTATTTTTCCTCCAAAGTAATCACTACAATTACATTTCAGTTACTTTTTTAAAAAAACGCCTACAAGGTGCTGGCCTTGGCTGCTGCACATCTAAGTAGCCTAAAACAACATTAAAAATAAACAAACACATACAGAGGTAGAATAATTCTTTTTATCCATAAGATAGCAATGGTGGTCTCTCTGCTGGTAAGGGTGGTGGGGAGGGAGGCTGAGGCCATTACTCAGATCTTTGCATGTCAAACCAAGTGCAACCCCCCACCCTCAGCCAGCCAGCATAATCTCTCTCACTTAACCACCTCCCAGACCCTGCCCAAGCACACATTTTCCCCTGAGATGCAAAAAAGTTAAAATATTGCAAATGCAGCACAGTAGCCAGAGAGGGTGGTGACGGCCACTTTGTGTGCCAAGTGCAAACACAGTGTTCACACACACACACACATTGCCATCTTTCACCTCCACCATTCTGCTGCTGCCTCCTTCTCCTTTATCCATGTTGTTGACCTCCGGATCCTTTCCCCCTCCACTCCATTCTTCACCACCACTATCCGTTTTTTAAAATAATTGTTTTCTCCACTCCACCCCATCTCACTCTCCGCCTCTTCCCTCGTCACCTCCTGCCCATCCACAGAGCATGAGGAAAGAGTAACACTGCGCAGAAGTCCAGTTTGAGGCACATGATTTTCATCCACAAATCAGAGGAGCAGAAGACTTCCCCTGCTCCCCCCCAAGTAATGCCCAAAAGTAATTCCGGAAACGTTACAATTACTTCACAAGAGTAGTAAAATTACTCCTAGTTCTATTACAATCAAAATGTAAAGGAATTACCCACTTGTTACTCAAAAAAGTAATGAATTACAAGTAATTCGTTACTTGTAACTAGTTACTTCCAAGCTCTGGTCCTTCCATTGAAAAATACAGTTCTAGCTGACCCGATATTTCTTCATCTCAACTGTATAATTTGGAGTCATTTTCTTGCTGCTATTAAATGACTGGGAGTCAGAAATCCTTGCTGATCTACTGCAAATCACCCATACCCCTGCCTTAGAGCAATGGCAGCTGGTGGCTCCATGTTAGTGGGGCAGGGCAATCCCCTCCTCACCTTGGATAGCTCCTTGAAAGTTTGGACTAAATCTGGAATGGAGTCCATGGCTCCACTGCCATGGAGCCACCAGTCACCACTGGCTTAGAGCAATCGTATCAGGCCTCAGCCCTGAAACAGGGCATCAGAAGCAGGATGTACTTTGCCTAAGGCAGTTACAACCCTTCCTCCAGATCATAGAAATTGGAAGAAGGATAGCAGCTGGGATTTAATATCTCTGGGCTACAGGTAAAACTGCGTTTGGCCAGTAATCTGCAAGCTAAGGAGGCAAGAATGATGCAGTAGGGTTGTAAATTGGGTCCAAAGGATCATGCCCAGATTAACTCAGTAGAATATTCCCAAATCATAGAATTCTAAATAGAATTTGGCTTTACACATGTCTGTATTATTGTGTGTGTGTATATGATTAAGTGATTTAAAAAAAATCTGCACAGGAAAACAATGTAGGGGGTTTATCACAACAGTTAATGAAGGGCTGCACGTTTTTAACACAACACAGTAATATTTTTGTAGAAGAAGGTGGTAGATGACCTTGAAAGGAGGTGAAAGAAAACTAGGAAATGTTAATTAAAATTATTAGTACCGTTTGAGGTGCTTATCTTGTTTACTGCTAAGGTGTTGCTCCCTCCTGCATAATTAATGGTAATTTTACTTACTTTCAAGTCTGTAATTTTAAATATCACAAAGTTTTATCTTTCTAGAAGACGTTATTCATTATTGGTTTATATGGAACTGCTTGATGTTTTAATCAATATATGCAACTTCCACAAAAGTCTGTTATAATTTGTCAAGAGGTTTTTTATACATCTTTTATAGTGCAAAATTAGGCATGGAACTTGAAGCTGAAATCCTATTTAGTAATGAAATTTAAACAATTTGTGTTTATGATGTGAAGATATGCTTTTTGCTTGATCTGTCCTTTTACATTTCCCTTTATGCCAGAGTACTAGAGGACAATGATATCTGGAAAACAAACCACACTGAAGTTAAATCCATTTGAACACAGTTACTCTCAGTTAATCCTAAAAGAGACAATGCAGATTTTAAAACTAAACTACTTAAGAAATGAATATGTCTTGCATGCTTTCAGTTTGTTTTAAATCCTAAATTGAAGTGCTCTCTGATGTTGTCTAATATTTGCATAAACTATTTAATCTCACACTTTAAATTAATGATATGAAAGGCCAGGATGTTTGAAAAATGTTGTCAGAACAATGTAATCTTTTCTCTACAGACTTTTTCATATAATTATGGTGCTCTTATCCGAATATTCCTGTAACCTTCTTAAAGTATTGCCCTATACTGAATTTACTCATAAAATACTTGTTTTAGTTCTGAGGGCAACTTTTCCTTTGGTACAAAAGGGTTCTTATTCTACTATGGGTTTATTCACATGGGAGCATTTCTTCATAGCAAATACACTGCTTTCACAGTAATAGATTTGCAAGGTCCACATTTCGTGCTCAATGGTAGCTTCAAATCCATTGTTTTCCATTCACACAAGTAGGTGTTTCTCTGGGAAGGATTAGTGTCGCTGTTTCCTTGTGGCCCTGCCCTCTAATTTTACATTTTTACTCCCTCCAGCTGCTCAGTTATTGGGCATGTGCAAATATTTTTGACCTGCGCAGTATTTCTACTCCCTCCTGGCCCCATCACTTCCTGAGGTCTGGCAGTTGAAAAGAAGTGGGGTTATCTGCCCTCCTTTCTCCGCTGCCCCTTGCTTTTTCTGAGTTAGTTTTTCCTTGCTGGAAAAACAAATCAATAAAATATCGATATTTTCAATAAAATATCAATATTAATGTTTTCTCAAATATCAATATCAATATTATTATCGATATTTTTGAGGTGGCTTTTTTTAAAAAAAAACCACCTTAGAATTTTTAGAGAGAAAAAATGGAAACCAGGCACGGAGAGATGTTACTCAAAATTCTCTTCGCAAAGGTAGAGAATATAAGAACAATAAAATCCAATGGCAATTCCCATTGCTAGTTACAAAGAATGAAGGAAGTTTATTCAGGGAGAAAGGGGGGAAAGAAGGGAGGGCTTCAGCAAACTGTGGAGGGGGAGGACAGAGCAGTTGGAAGTTGCTAGATAAACCACCAGAAACAAAATGGAATTCATGGGAGAGTTAGTGGGCGGAGAAAGGGTAATAGCTGAAAGTGATGATTCCCCCACCCACTAAAAACCATTGAAGCAAACCATCTTCTAAGATGTGCTGAGCAGAATGAAGACATTAATTCCTTCCCTTTTCGTATTATCAGAGGATTGGGTTAGTAAGAATTTATAGGGGGGAAACTGCCTGATAGCTTCTGTTGCCACTAATGTCATGTGAACCATGCAAATTAAAAGGAGATGTGAGTACCACCAAACACACACTAAACCACCATGTAGATGAACTGTATAACCCAACACAGACAACTGACTGGCCAAATATTTCCCCATATTTTTTCTCAGTCAGCTGTGTTAATGAAAACTTGATGTGATGATTTTTGGGGGGACATATATTCTAATGTGTGATAAAGGTGGGGGCCTTATGAATTGGTAAGTCTTCTTCACATTTATCATTTGCCAATGGTTGACTTGTCTGTATTATGACTAATCTTGATTTTAAAGTTTTAAAGTGTGTGAAATAAGTGGCTTCTCAAAAGCTACTCAATTTCCTTTTGAAAAAGCCTTGAAAAAATTCCTAAGAGAAAGTGAATCTCTCCAAAGAGATGTTGTCCTCTTTGAAAGCAACATTTAAGATTATGGGAACACATCAACCATCTATGTACCTTTCTAAACAATGCACCAGGAAGTAATGTCAAAACCCTGAAGCAATGCAGAGTGGGTCGGAAATGCTCTAAATCAGTGGTTCTAAAACTTTTCCAGTGGACCACTTGAAAATTGCTGAGAGTCTTGGCAGACTAATGATTTTTCTGCCTGCTGTAGCTAGGGTTGCCAGGTCAGAAACATCTAAAACCCTGAGATTTCAGGGGTGGGCCCTATTGATGTCATCGGATGGGCCCTAGTGATATCATTAAGCAAGTTACATTAAGCATCACCCACAGTTGTTTGGAGCATACCATTCAAACAAAAACATTTATCTGGAAATTAAGATAGAAATCTTAGCTAAAAGATGGTGTTCCCAGTTCTGGCTGAAGTGATGGAATCGTTCCTTCTCACCTGCTTAGGGAGCCAGGGTAGGGAACATTTAATATAGTAATCTAGTCTACTTGCTTCTGGCAAGAAGGGTTTAAGTGCCCTCAGGCCAGGAGAGTCACCAAAAGGCCATTGTAGAAAGAAGGGACCTTAATGTTGTGGAAATGTTAAATAGGAACACTCAGGAGTAAAAATGGATGCCCCTGAAGGTGGCAATTCTAAACACACTTACTAAGGGATTAAGCCCTATAGAGTTCAACAGGACTTACTTCTGAGCAGTTAAGGTTAGGATTGTGCAGTTGGTAAGGCTTGATTAGGGATCCTCTGCAAAGATATCCATATCAAAGCAGGGTTGGCAACCCCCTGCCTGGAATGCCCTGCCCCTGCCATTTAATATGACAGAGAGAAAACACACATTGTTTGGTCTACTTTCACAGGCAGCAGCTTGGAAACAACAACAACTGCAGACACACTTCTCAATATGTGAATTATCTTTTACCATTATGCGGCAAGAAAAAAAACTGTCATGCAACCAACAAGGTGCATCATCAGTGGGATTAAGGGGGTTGGGCTGACCAAATTGAACCACTATTAATGCTTCTATGGATATAAGAGAGTAGGATTAAAGGTAAATGAAATGCAAATAGAAAAAGAAAAGTCAGTGATGATTTCCTAAATGCAAAACCATCCCAACTAGGGTTGCCAGGCTCAGGGCCTGAGAATGATTCTGTATCTTTAAGAGAAGAGAAAATCCAGCCAAGTGCAGTTTTTCTTGCAACACTGTAATGGGAAAAACCACAAGGTGATATCCTCCGTTCCCCCTGCACAACTTTTAAAGATGCAGAAGACCTCTTGGTTGCCAGGCCCAGCCTCCAAGAGGTCTTCTGTATCCTTAAAAGTTGTGCAGGGGAAAGGGAGAATTTCACCTTGTGTTTTTTCCCATTACAGTGTTGCAAGAAAACCTTCATCTGGCTGGATTTTCTCTTCTCTTAAAGATACAGAATCATTCTCAGGCCCTGAGCCTGGCAACCCTACTCCATATACACACACGCTGCAGATGTAAAAAGACATACACCCCATATAATAGTTTATTGTCAAAACTGGTCATTGAAGAACAGTTTAAAAAAAATAAAATCAATATTAGTTTCCTACCAAATAAAAGCAGTGACACCTAAGTAAGTCCTATCTAATTGCTTTAAAAATAGGATTGGAGGGGGAGAAAGTTTTACAACACAAACACAATCCTTTGGTATGTTCACTCAAAAGTCCCAATAATTTACAGCACAATCCTAACCATGTCTACTCAAAAGTAATTCCTATTGAATTCAGTGAGGTTTACTCCCAGGATGTGGGATTAGCATTGCAGCTTGACTTTCAAAAATGTGAGTATAGGATTAAAGCTTCATATTGGGAAGGTTTTCAAAACAGGCTATGAATTAAGACAAATAAACTGCCCTCTTCAACAGCCCAGGAAAATGTAAACTTGTTTGACTCATCATAGTTAGAAAAGTATAACACACTGTAAAGGCATCATAAACTGCATGTACACGTCTTTAACATTTCTGTTCAAAAATTATTTGAAAGAAAAATGTATAATATGCTATTTTGCAAGTAATTAAAAAACCCTGCATGTACACTTTTATTATAATCATAAATGAAATTGTTCACTGTGCATGCCTACCAAGATCCTGATGTGTTTTTTTTCTAGTTCTCCTGCACGCAGAGAGAAAGGGATTTTTGCTACTGCTGAAAGCTATCAAAAGGTAAAGGTGTCCCCACACTTGTAGTGCGAGTCGTTTCCGACTCTTAGGGTGACGTCTTGCAACATTTACTAGGCAGACCGTATATATGGGGTGGGATTGCCAGTTCCTTCCCCAGCCTTCTTTACCCCCCAGCATATGCCGGGTACTCATTTTACCAACCACGGATGGATGGAAGGCTGAGTGGACCTCGACCCCTTTTACTGGAGATTTGACTTCCTCCTTCCATTGGAATCGAACTCTGGCCGTGAGCAGAGCTTTCGGCTGGGTTACTGCCGCTTACCACTCTGTGCCATGGAGGATCTTGCTGAAAGCTATAAACTTACTCAATTCATGAGATTTTCAGACAAACAGGAAAAAGTAAGTTTTCTGGACTTGCAATGGGTTCTAGCTATTGCCTGGAAGTCAACAGATCCTTTCATCAATCACAACCCAGACTTACTTATTGGTAACAAACCTGAAAGGGCAGGGTTAGACCAGTCAGCTATGAGCTCATTTAACAGAAGTTGCAGGCGGGGGGGAGCAGATATTTTGGTATATATTTCTTGAACCAGACCACCTATGAACTTGATTTTTTTAAATGACAGATGAGAGTCTAGAGATTCTGGTGACTCACCTAGAGACCCGGAGAAGACCCAAAAAGTGGAGAGTCTCCATGCAAAAACAAGAGACCTGGCAACGCTAGTTGTAGCAATTGTAATGCCTGGTGAGAGATATTTAATTGTATTTGTATTGCTTCTTTTATTTCTTATATTGTATTTTATTACATTACAATTTGAATTCCATAGAATTCAAATTGTAAGTGTTCTCAGATACACCATAGACCACCTGAATGATGCTTGTGGCCCACTGGTGGTCCTTGGAGTTCGGACAGTTCAGACAGGATTCCTGAATGCCCTGGGGGAGTTCACAGTAGATAGAGCAGGTGGCCCTGTTGAAGCCCTTGTCATGCTGTGGAACAGTGAGATGCGTCAGGCTCTCGACATGGTTGCCCCCAAGCGCCCTCTCCGGCATTGTGGAGCCCGGTTTGCACCTTGGTACACCAGTGAGCTAAGGGCAGTGAAACAGGCTGGATGACAGCTAGAGCCCAAGAGGCGAAAGACGTGCTATGAGGCTGATCAGGCACAAGTAAAGCATCATAACTGTGCCTACTGTGTGGTGGTGAGGGTGGTGAAGAAGGCCCACTTCTCTGCCTCCATCGCATCCTCAAGTAGCTGTCCAGTGGAGCTTTTCCGTATTGTCAGGGGTCTCTTGACATCAACTCCAGGAAATGCCGTTTTAGACACTTTGGAGGCCCACTGTGAATTGTTTGCAAGGCACTGTAAAGGTAAGTTGCTTGCTTCCATAGCAGTCTTGATGCCCCATCTACATCTACTGTAGTCCCCAATGAGGTGTCCAGTGCAACATCTGCTGCAACGTCTTGGGAATAGTTTCAGTTGATGCGGCCTGATGACATAGACAAGGTGCTTGCAATGATGCAGCCAGCAACATGTCCTCTCGACCCTTGCCCTTCTTGCCAAGGGGGTTTGACCAAGTGGATCCAGGTGTGGTCAATACATCATTGTGGGAGGGAGTGGTTCCAGCTGCCTTGAAAGAGGCAGTGATCCGACCACTCTTGTAAAAGCCCACCCTGGACCCATTGGTTTGTGACAACTACCAACCGTTTGCAAATACCCCCATTTTAGGGAAGGTGATTGAGAGAGTGTGGTGCAGCAGTTGCAAGTACTCTTGGATGAAACAGATTTTCTTGACCCATCCTAGTCTGGGTTCAGGCCTGGTTATGGGACTGAATCAGCTTTGGTCGCCCTTATGGATGACCTTTATTGGGAAAAGGACAGGGGGAGCATGACCCTGTTATTCTTACTTGATCTCTCAGCAGCTTTTGATACCATTGACCATGGTATCCTTCTGGGCCAACTCGGTGAGATGGGTATTGGATGCCCTGTTTTACAGTGGTTCTGATCCTATCTCCAGGGTCGCTCTCAGAGAATAGCATTGGGTGGCTGTCTTTCGCCCCCCCAGGCAGTTGTGCTGTGGGGTGTCGCAGGGTATCATCTTGTCCCCCATGCAGTTTAACATCTATATGAAGCCCTTGGGAGCAGTCATCAGGAGCTTTGAGGTGAGGTGTCAGCAGTATTCCAGCTCTATTTCTCCATAACATCTGAATTGGGAGAGGCTGTGCAAGTCCTGGACCACTGCCTGGACTTAGTGGTGGGCTGGATGAGGGCCAATAAACAGTCTGAATCCTAACAAGACAGATGCACTGTAGGTTGGTGGTTCCCAAGTTTGGATAATTGGTCAGTTGCCTGCTTTCGATTGGGTCCTACTCCCTCTGAAAGAGAAGGTCTGTAGCCTGGGTGTGCTTCTGGATCCATCTTTGTCGCTAGAGGCCTAGGTAACCTCAGTGGCTAGGAGTGCCTTTTACCAGTTTCTGCCGGTAAGACAGCTGCAGATGTTTCAGGAGCGAGATAGCCTGACCACTGTTGTCTATGCACTGGTAACCTCCAGGCTGGATTACTGTAATGCACTCTATGTGGGGCTGCCCTTGAGGTTGGTCCAAAAGCTGCAGCTGGTGCAAAATGCGGCAGCGAGACTGCTCACTGGGGCAGGGTATCGCCAACATGTCACCCCGCTGCTGAAAGAATTGCACTGGCTGCCCATTTGCTACCAGGCCAAGTTCAAGGTTCTAGTTTTGGCATATAAAGCCCTATACAACTTGGGACCAGGATACCTAAAAGACCGTCTTACACCTTATATACCCAGTCAGTCACTACTCTCTGCAGGTGAGGGCCTCCTGCAGATACCATCTTATCAGGAGGTTCATTCTGCACAACATAGGAAACGGACCTTTAGTGTGGTGGCACCTACCCTGTGGAATTCCCTCCCCTTGAATATTAGGCAGGCGCCATCTCTGTTATCTTTTTGGCACTTTTTGAAGACTTTCCTCTTTCAACAAAGCTTTTAAGTTGAGACCTATCCCAGTCTGCGTCTGTGTTAGAATTGCTTGTTAATATGTGTTTTTTTAATAATATGTTTAAAATCCTTTTTTAAAGATGTTTTTAAAGCTTTTTAAAAAATGTTTTGAACGTTGTTTTGTTTTAATGTATTTAAGGTCTGTTTTTATGATGTTTTAAAGTGTTTTTAGCATTTCTGTTTACCACCCTGGACTCCTGCTGGGAGGAAGGGAGGGATATAAATAAAATAAATAAATAAAATAAATAAAATGTGACCACAATGTGTTTGCTTCTTTCCATTTTCAAACTTAAACTATGTATTCTCCAATCCAGATTTTTTTAATTGATTTTTTTGAAAGCCTATTAAAGAAAGAGTTGAACAAATGAAACCAAACTTTTCAGAGCAACCCACTGACAGGAATATAAAACCTTTCAAAATGGAAATGGGACTGCCTTCATGTTGATTCCAACTCATGGCGACCCTATGAATAGTAAGCGGTATTCAGAGGTGGTTTACCATTGCCTTCCTCTGAGACTGAGAGGCAGTGACTGGCCCAAGGTCACCCAGTGAGCTTCATGGGTGTGTGGGGATTCGAACCCTGGTCTCCCAGGTCGTAGTCCAACACTCTAACCACTACACCACACTGGCTCTTACCTAAGTGTAATTTTAATGTGAAGGACATCCCTCCCCCATACCCATTTTCATTGTTTTCCTATATCCTTAACATTTGGCTAGTTTCTATTAAGCCAGCATTTCCAGCATTTCTTACAGAAATAATACTTCAAGAGAGATTCAACAGAACTTTTTGGGTATGTGGTAAAATGAAAACAACAACAACAATTTGTTTTGTTTTCTGATGCACCAGTTCAGTGGGCATTACAATATTGTCTACAAACACATTCTTTGAAATTGTTTGTTGCCTTTATAGTCTCTTGAGACAGTATAAAAAGATGCTTGGTACCAATTGACAGCATGATACTATGCCTGCGTCTTCAGAAGTAATTCCCACTGAGAGTGCAATAGGCTTACTTCCAGGTATGCATTATAGGATTGGAGCCTGACTGACTCAAAATCACCAGGTATTTTCATACCTCTTAGAGAGCTAAAGTTTGATACACCAATGACTTAAAGAACTAAAACCTGGAAATTTATATATCTCAAAAGCAAGAATATGAGGAGAGTTTGCCCCCAAATTGTTGTGGTATTTCCATACCACTTAGGAAGTCAAATGTAGCACACTTATAATCCAAGATATCTGATTAAAGAAAAAGTCTGAAAATTGAATATTTTGGAACATAATAGTTAAAACTTGATAAATAAGCTTTTCACAGTCCCCCTCAGAGCTTAGGGCAGCTGTTCCTTGCTTATTTCAGGAGCAGACTGTATTCCCTTATTTATCTTTCTAACAGAAAAGAGACATTCTGCTTGTTGGAGAGGGGGAGGATAAAAGACCCATTCGCTATCAGTTCCCTTATCCTCCCTCAAGAGGCAGTCTCAACCTTCTTTAGCTCTCTCCTTTCATGACTCTCTCCAAGGCCTTCAAGAGGAGCCTCCTACCTGCAGCTCATCCTAGCTGATTGCTTGCTGAGCTTCTCAGGAACAAGCACCCACACATCACGATCTAGGGAAATCAAATTATTTAGAGCAAGGGTTTGTTTGTTGGTTTATTAATTATTTGATTTATATCCCGCCCTTCCTCCCAGCAGGAGCCCAGGGCAACAAACAAAAGCACTAGAAACACATCAAAACATCATAAAACAGATCTTAAAATACATTAAAACAAAACAACTTAAAAAACATCTTTTAAAAAGGATTAAAAACATTGTTTAAAATGAAAAAATATATTAAAAGCAAAAATATATTAAAATAAAACAGAGTTGGCGCCTACCTAATATTTAAGGGGAGGGAATTCCACAGGGTAGGTGCCACCACACTAAAGGTCCGTTTCCTATGTTGTGCAGAACAGACCTCCTGATAAGATGGTATCGGCAGGAGGCCCTCACCTGCAGAGCACAGTGATCGACTGGGTATATAAGGGATAAGACGGTCTTTCAGGTATCCTGGTTCCAAGCTGTATAGGGATTTGTACACCAAAACTAGAACCTTGAACTTGGCCCAGTAGCAAATGGGCAGCCAGTGCAATTCTTTCAGCAGCGGGGTGACATGTTAGCGATACCCTGCCCCAGTGAGCAGTCTCGCCGCTGCATTTTGCACCAGCTGCAGCTTCCGGACCAACCTCAAAGGCAGCCCCACATAGAGCACATTACAGTAATCCAGCCTGGAGGTTACATCATGTGAACATTATGTAGTAGCTACTAACTAGTCAGTTTTCTAGTTTATAGTCTCTGAAACTGTAAATAAAAAAGCTTTAATTCTCAGGCCTACCACATACCTGGTGGCTCATGAAAAAGCATTTATCTTTTTCCTTGCAGCTGCTGTTTTCTGAACTATTCCACTGATACTACATTTTCATTTGTAGTGACAACAATACTAAAGATGGAAAGAAGATTTAGGTGCAATATCCACATTAAACTATCAGCCCATGTTAAGAGAGTCTGGGAAGCTCTCAGATCAGTCAGCAGATGATTTGTCAATATTGCTAAAACACAATATGCAACGCCAATTGATATCTTCAGACAGGAAGTGTTATACAGGAATTAGGCGATATCCAACATTAGTCACACTCAAAGAAGACCCATTGAAAGTATTGTGAAGTGACAATTGCTTCATGGTTAGAGCATATGTTTTGCATGCAGAAGGCCCTAGCTTTAATCCTTGGCCTCTCCAGTGTAAGGAATCTCATAGATGGGAAAATACTTCTGCCTAAGACCCTGGAGAGCTGCAGCCAGTCAGAGTAGACAATACTGGGCTAGATAGACAAATAGTCTGACTTGTTATAAGACAGTACAGGTTGTCAATGGGCATTCTAATGCTGGAGTAGGGAATGTTTGGCCTTTCATATGTTGCTGAACTACAATTCTGATAATCCCAGGCCAGTGCGCATGCTTGCTAGGTTGATAGGAATTGGAATTCAGCAACATCTGGAAGGCCACAGGTTCCCCACACCTGTTCAAACCCTGCTTCCATGGTAACCCCATGTACATATATTCATTATACATAGAAGGAACAACTTCTTTTTGTGCATACAACATCCAACCATGGAGGCAGAGCATAGTCATCATGGCTTGTAGCTATGGATAACCTTATCCTCCATGGATTTGTCTAAACCTCTTTTAAAGTCATCCAGTTTGGTGACAATCAATACCTTCAGCAAATCCCATAGTTTACCTATGTTCTATGTAAAGAAGCACTCCATTTTGTCTGTCCTGAATCTTTATTCAGCTTCTTTGGATCACCACAAGTTCTAGTATTTTGAGATAAGGAGAAAAAAAAATTCTCTATCCACTTTTTCCATGTCATGCATAATTCTATACACCCTATTATGTTGCCTCTTACTCGCCTTTTCTTTAAACTAAAAAGCCCCAAATACTGCAACTGCTCCTTATAGGGAAGTTATTCCATGCCCATGATAATTTTGTTTGTCCTTTTCTCAGCCTTTTCTAACTCTACAATAATCTTTTTGAGGGGAGGCAACCAGAACTGTACATAGTATTCCAAATGCATTTGCACCATAAATTTGTATTATAATATTATGATCTCGGCAGTTTTATTTTCAATTATTTTCCTGGTAAGCCCTATCATGGAATTTGCCTTTTTCACAGCTGCCACACACTGGGTCAGTATCTTCATTGAGCTATCTACTATGATCCCAAGTCTTGTTCCCAGTTAGTTACTGCCAGTTCAGATCCCATGAGCATACATGTGAAGTTAAGGAGGGTTTTTTTGCCCTAACATGCATCACTTTAAACTTTTTGACATTGTCATTTTACCACCCATTCACTCAGTTTTGAGAAGTCCTTTTGGAGCATTTCACAATCTCTTTTGCATTTTAATGACCCTGAACAATTTAGTATCATCAGCAAACTTGGACACCTCACTGCTCACACCTAACTAGATAATTTATAAACATGTTAAAAAGCACAGGTCCCAATACTGATCCCTGGGGGATTCTACTTTCTACATCTCGCTATTGGGAGAACTGTCAATTTATTCTTACTCTCTGCTTCCTGTTACCTAACCAGTTCCAGATCCACAAAATGACCTCTCCTTTTATTCCACAACTGCTAAGTTTACTCAGGAGGTTTTAGTGAGGTACCTGTAGAAAGCTTTTTGAAGTCAGAGCACACTATGTCATCTGGTTCACCTCTATCTATGTGCTTGTTGACACTCTATAAGAACTCTAATAGATTAGTGAGACATGACTTACCCTTTTAGAAGCCATGCTGGTTCTGCTTCAGCAAGGCTTGTTCTATATGTTTGGTTATTTTATCTTTAACAATGCTTTCCACCAGTTTTCCTAGGACAGATGTTAAGCTAATCAAGCTGTAATTTCCCCTTGGTTCCTCTTTTTTAAAAAATTGGTGTAACTTTGGTCACTTTTCATAATTTGCATAATTTTGTTAGAAGATCAACAATTTCACATTTGAGTTATTTGAGTACTTTTGGGTGGATGCCATCTGATTTGTCAGTATTTATTTTGTCTATTAGACTTAGACCTAGAATTTTATTTCTCATTTGCCTCAGTTTCTCCCTTCCTGAAAAAGGTTAGTTCAGGCACAGGGAACTAAGACAGATACAACAAATTTATTCAGCTTCTCTGCAGTCTGCTTACCTTACTTTAGCACATCTTTGACTCTCTTGTCATCCAAAGGTCCAGCTGCCTCCCTAGACGGTCTCTAGTTATTAATGCATTTAACGGTTTTTGTTGTTGGTGGTCTTTATGTTTTTAGCAATGTGCTCCTCATATTCTCTTTTGGCATCCCTTATTGTCTACTTGCATTTCTTTTGCCAACGTGTGTGTTCCCTTTTGTTCTCCTCAACTGGCCAAGACTTCCATTTTTTTAAGGAAGCCTTCTTGTTTCTAATAGCATCATTGACCACACTGGCACCCTCTTGTCCCCTTCCTGATCTGTGGTATACACTCCAGTGGCGCTTCTAATATTGTGGTTTTAAACAACTCCCAAGCATTTTGGAGTGATTTAATCTTCTTGAGTTTGCCTTTCTAGATCCTTTTTACCAATCACCTCATTTTGGGGAAGTTTCCTCTTTTGAAGTCAAATGTGACTATGTTGGATTTTCTTGGCAATTGGCCATTGACATGTAGTGTATAGTTAATTTAATAGCATGATGGTCACTGCTCCCAACTGGTTTGACAACACCAATCCCAGGCGTCACTTAAGTCCAGAGTCACCAACCTCTGGTTGGTTCCATGACTAGCTGTTCTAGGGCACAGTTATTTAGGATATCTAGAAATTTTACCTTTGTTGTGACCGGAACACATATATCCAGTCTATGTGAGGTTAGTTGAAGCCACACATTACTACATTTCCTCTTTTGCATGTTTCATTGATTTCATTGTTCATGTCAGATCCCTGTGAGTATTTTGAATAGGAGAATGATAGCACGTCCCCAGTACTAAATTACTCTTGGTCCTGGTATCACCACCCACAATGATTCTGTGAAGGAGTCTTCCCTATTGGCAATTTCTAGATTGCTGGACCAAATGCCCTCTTTGATATAAAAGTAGAACATAGCCATCATGGCTAGTAGCCATTGATGGCCTTATCCTATATGTGTTTGTCTAATCCTCTTTTAATGCCATCCAAGCAGTGGCCATCACATTCTGGTAGGAGTGAATTCCACAGTTTAACTATACATGGTGTGAAAAAGTACATTCTGTTCTGAATCTTCCAACATTCAGCTTCATTGGATGTCCATGATTTCTAGCATTATGAACTGGGATTCCACAGGGGTGAGACAGACAGCAACCTTCTGATGAGCAGTCTTGTGGACTCAGATGCTGTTATAACCAGTTTGCCCATGAATACCTTTAGAAATCATGATTTATTTATTTGACTTGATGGCAAATTGTTACTTTCTCTTCATAAAAGGAGAAGCTGAGGCTTTTTCTTTAAAATCAGTACAAAATATTATTCCAGTTAGGGAAAAAGAACCATAACGTTTTTCATAATGGACCATGTCATGGACCTGTCCTAAACTGGACTCAACTTCCCAAACCCAGGGAAATTGATCCTGGCAAAGATTCCCCTTGTTAGGCTGAGTAAGCCAACAGCAACCCTGCAAGGTAGGTAGACTGCCACCACCCCTTAAACTAGTAACCACTGTGAGTCAAAGGGAAACCCAGAGCCCAGAACTAAACCTGCCAAGGATCCCAAAAGACAAGAGCCAAAAGAGTGCTCCTTGCCTTGGAGCCTTAGGCCAGCCTTTCCCAACCAGTGTGCCTCCAGATGTTGTTGGACCACAATTCCCATCTTTCCTGACCATTGGCAATGCTGGCTGAGGCTGATGGGAGTTGTGGTCCAACAATATCTGGAGGCATACTGGTTGGGAAAGTCTGCCTTAGGCAATAACCAAATACAGGTAGTCTGTAGGCAAGTAGCCAAGGTACCAGACTCAGAGCCAATTTCCCCTACAATGAACATACACTGGTAAATAGAAGTAGCTTTATTGAATAAAATATAAGTGCACAGTAATAGCAGCAAAATGGTTCCTTAAAGCCCACACCCAAAAGGGGCCAGGTAAAAATACAGAGAGTTCAATCACAAAACGAAACAATAAATCTATCTAACCTGTTCTATACTTACAAAGAGGTATTTGTTGTATAGTCCCACATCTCCTCAGAGAAGCACAGCTTGGGTAGTAGATGGAAATGGAACCCACAAAGGTACCCACCTATAGGCAAGATGGAACCCAAGTCTGTGTCTGTGTTGGAATTCCTTTTTAATATGTTTTTAAATCTTTTTTTAAAAAAAAATGTTTTTAACCTTTTTTTAAAAAAAAAGATGTTTTGGTAGCTATTTTTGAAATGTTTTTAAGATGTTTTGTTTTAATGTATTTTAAAGTCTGTTTTATGATGTTTTAAAGTGTTTTTAGTGCTTTTGTTTGCTGGCCTGGGCTCCTGAAGGGCAGGATATAAATCAAATAATAAATTAAATAAATAATGCAGGTGAAGGTGCTAAGGTCAAAGAGAAAATTTCATATAGTTGAGGCATATCTTGTTGGGTTGTGCCCTGTATGATTAGCTGTGTCTGGCCACAGCTTGAAGAGTATTGTATAGAACAGAAGGGGAGGCAGGAAGAGAAGGAGGTCACAGGAGAGTGTCTTGGGAGGAAATCAGAAAGAAATAATATGTGTGTTTAAGTGAGGAAATCAACATCTGCTAGCTCTTCAGGTTGTTTTTTTGGATTTGTTAAAAATATTGTAAACCCATAATAAAATAGAATAAATGGTCCTGGAGGGAAATACTGATTGGACTAAAGTTTGGTAGTATAGGAAAAGTAGGAGACTGCTGCAGATAGCAACTGAAAGTAATAGTGAAATCTATAAAATTATGGTACCCAGGACAGTGATCACGTCATCTGTTCTGCTTAATCAGTGCTAACAACTTCTTTTTATGTCTTGTAACTTGAAGGTAGCTTTTTAAAAAGTGAGAATTCATTGTACATGAATAGTGCATGCGGTTATGTCATGAGTGAAGATAGAATCATAGAGTTGGAAGGGGCCCATTGAGTCCAATCAAGGCCATTGAGTCCAACCTGCTCAGTGCAGGAACCCAAGTTAAAGCATACCTGACTAGTGCCTGTCCAGCTGCCTCTTGAATGCCTTCAGTGTTGGAGAGCCCACCATCTCCCTAGGTGATTGGCTCCATTGTCGTACCACTCTAACAGTCAGGAGGTTTCTCCTAATGTTCAGTCGAAATCTGGCTTCCTGTAACTTGAGTCCATTATTCCATGCCCTGAACTCTGGGATGATCCTAGCCCTCCTATTTGTGGCAACATTTCAAGTTCTTGAAGAGTGCTATAATGTCTCCCCTCAGTCCTCTCTTCTCAAGGCTAAACATGCCTAGTTCTTTCAGTCTTCAGCCCAATGCTCCAGCTTATCAAGATCACTTCAAATTTTGTTTCTGTCTTCCAAGGTATTAGCTACTCCTCCCAATTTTGTATCATCTGCAAATTTGAAAAGCATTTGAAAACTTCCTCATCCAAGTCGTTAATAAAAATGTTGAAGAGCACTGGACCCATGACTGAGCCCTGCAGTACCCCACTCGTTACCTCCTCCCAGTTTGAGAAGGAACCACTGATAACCACAGTTTGAGTATGATTCTGTAGCCAACTGTGGATCCACCTGATAGTTGTTCCATCCAGCCCATATGTAGCCAGTTTGCTAATCAGAATATCTTGGCACTTTGTCAAAAGCTTTGCTGACATCGAGATATGTCCATAGCATTCCCACAGTCTACCAAGGAGGTAACCCAATCAAAAAATGAAATAAGATTAGTTTGGCAGGATTTGTTCTTGACAAACCCATGTTGGCTTCTAGTAATCACTGCATTGTTTTCAAGGTGCTTACAGATTGACTGCTTTATAATCTGCTCCAGAATTTTCCCAGGGGTCGATGTCAGGCTGATTGGTCTGTAGTTCCCAGGTTCCTCCTTCCTGCCCTTTTTGAAGATAGGGACATTAGACCTTCTCCAGTCATCCAACACTTCACCCATCCACAATTTCCAAAAATATAATAGATAGTGGTTCCGAGAGTTCTTCAGCCAGTTCCTTCAATACACTATGATACAGTTCATCAGGTCCTGGAGATCTGAACTCATTTAACATGATTCCTTGACCATTTGTCTATCAATCTCAAGCTGCAATCCTACCCATTCAATTTCATGTTTCCCAGGAGGGTCATGAAAGAAGACTGAGCCAAAGTAGGAATTGAGCACTTCTGCCTTTTGTGTGTGTGTCTAATCTGTTATCATCTTGCCATCCTCATTGAGTAGCTGTTCCACCATTTCTTTTCTCTGTTTTTTACTATGGATGTGCCTGAAGAAAGCTTTTTTTGTTGCGTTTGGCATCCCTCACTAACTTCAGCTCATTCTCAGCTTTAGCCTTCCAAACAGCATTCCTGTAATTCCGTGCTACTTGTCTGTACTGTTCCTTTCTGGCCTGGCCTTCTTTCCATTTCCTGTATGTGTTAGGGTTGCCAGGTCAGAAGCATCTCAAACCCTGAGATTTTAGGGACGTGCCCTAGTGATGTCATGGGGTGGCCCAAGTGATGTCATAGGTAGTGGGCCCTAGTGATATCATTAAGCATGATATATTAAGCATCAACCACAGTTGCCTGGAGCATACTACTTAAACAACAACAAAAATTTATCTGATCGGAAATTAAGATAGAAATTTGAGCTAAATGAGGGTGTTTCCAGATCCAGCTGAAGTGATGGAATCATTCCTTCTCACCTGCTTAGAGAGCCTGAGTAAGGAACATTTAATCTAGCCTACTTGCTTCTGGCAAGAAAAGTTAAAGTGCCCTCAGGCCAGGCCCATCATCAAAAGGCCATTGTAGGAAGAAAAGAGCCTAGTGTTGTGGAGATGTTAGATGGGAGCACTCAGGAATAAAGATGGATGCCCCTGAAGGCTGCAATTCTAAATACACTTACTAACAGACTAAACCCCATGGAACTCAACAGGACGTACTTCTGAGTAGATATTGTTATGATTGTGCTATTGGTAAGGCTTGACTAGGGATCCTGTGCCATAATATCCATATTAAAGAGGATTGGCAACCCGCCGCCTGGAATGCCGTCTGCCTTTTAACGTAGCTGCTCCAAATTTCTTTACAGACGCGACCCTTCATTGCAGAGAGAGGTTTGAGCAGAGGTTGGAAAAGTTACTGTTTTGAACTACAACTCCCATCAGCCCCAGCCAGCATGGCCACTGGATTGGGCTGATGGGAGTTGTAGTTCAAAAAAGTAAGTTTTCCAAGCTCTGGGTTTGAGAAATGAGTAACCGTTAAGATTCTCTACTCTTTCCTGCCTACTCTGTGGGCTGCTATAAACTCACTTTGAAAGCCAACCCAATTCCAGTGAGTAATAATTGACAGGACTCAAAGTGGGAAACAGAACAATTACTAAAAAAAGGGCAATTAACACAAAATTGACTTCTTTATATGCAACAATGTGAATAATGCTTCTTCTTTTCTTTCTATTGTTGTTTGTTATGTATTGTTTTATACTGTTCCGATATTTGTATGGTAAAGAAGAAATAAAATCTGGGGGGGGGGAAACAGTTGGCCATTGCAGAACATTTTTTAAAAAAAATAAGTATCAGTGTCCTGTCAAATAAAAGCAGTGACACCTAAGTAAGCCCTGCCTAACTGCTTTAAAAAAAGGATAGAAGGGGGAGAGAAAGATTTACAACACAATCCTTTGCTATGTTCGCTCAAAAGTCCCATTGATTTTCAGCACAATCCTAACCATTTCTGCTCAAAAGTAAGTCCTACTGAATTCAATGGGGTTAGCTCCCAGGTTTGTGAAATTAGCATTGCAGCTTTACTCCCCCAAAAGCTTCATATTGGGAAGGTTTTCAAACAGGTTATGAATGAGACAAATAAACTGCCCTCTTCCAGTAGAATTTAAACTTGTTTGACTCCTTAAATTGAAAAGCATGACACTGCAGCATGTATACTTTTTAAAACTTCTGTTTAAAAAATTATTTGAAAGATAAAATGTAGTAATATGCCATTTTGCAAGTAGTTAAAAAACCCTGTGTTTACACTTTTATGCCTGCCGAGATCCTGCTGTGATCTTCTGTTGTAGTACAATCCTATGCTATATAGTACAATCCTCAGAAGCAAGTCCAAATCCTATACAGAGAAAGTACTCTTTATGCCACTGAAAGCTATATATTTACTGAATCCCTGATGTGAGACAAGCAAGAAAAGGAAAGTGTGGGTTTAGGTATTGCCTGGAGGTCAACAAATCTTGTCAATCACAACCCTGACTTCACTTATTGGCTAAAAACCTGAAAGGGCAGGGATTACAGCAGCCACTACTAACAGAATATGCGAGGGGGTTGGCTGACATATTGGGTTATATCTTTTGAACCAGACCACCTAGAAAGTTAATTTTCAAAAAAATGAAAGCTAAAGTGTGTGACTCACCTGGAGAGACCCCAAAAAAACAGAGGTTCCAGGTAAAAACCAGAGACATGGCAAACCTAGTATGTGTCCTTTTTGTTTTCAGGTGATCTCTAAGCTTTCTGTGAAAATACATTCTGCTGTCTTCCCCCTCTTTTCCTTGATGGAATTGTTTGCCATGTGCAAACAAGTGTGTGCAAAAATCTTCGCAGGCGTGCAAAGATTTTAGGATGAAGCAGAACAGCCACTACACTGGTTTGTCAAATATCATGTACTCAGACTGCAAAAAAAGTGCATATGATTCCAAAACCCTATGCAACACAATTGGCGAAAATGAAATATACCATTTATGCAACCACAATGTCAAGTTGAACTCGCCAATCTTGTCTTCCATGCAGTCTAAAGATATAGTTGATACTGCAAATCTTTCTTCAGTTCATGTAACTGATAAGACATTCACAAGAAGATTTTATGGTGGTGTGCCATATACACAGTGTAACAAATTGAAGCTCAATCCAAATGCTTCAAGAACTGTTCATTGTGGGAGGTTTGGACTAACTAGATGGTGGTGTATGGCTGTTCTGTGTGGCGTCGTGCTGCTATTAAGCAGCAGGTCTGTAGTCTGGGGATACTCCTGGCTCCACGTGTTCTATTTGATTAGCACTGGTAGCTTGGAATTAGGGTTAGCACAGTATGTGTAAGGGGTAAGGGCCTGGCAAGATGCCATTTAGCCAGATACCAACAATGGTGTGAGAGCGCTGGGTGTGTGGAGGACAATCCTGCTCTCATTCAGAGAAATAGAGGAACAGTAGTGGTGGCTGCTACTGTGCAGTGGGCCTCCCTGGAATGCTGGAGTCTTGCCAGTTGTCCAAATATTCTGACCCTTGACTCCGTTCCTGCAGGAATGGTTTTTACTAGCTTAGTCTGTGTCACCAGTTGCACCTTTATTGGATGATAGTGTTCTAATCACTGTGACACATGCCTTGATTACCCCCATAGTAGTTCACTGACATCCCTTCTATGTGGGAATACCTTTGAACAGTGTTTGAAAACTTCCAACTGCTGTCTCGAAAGCAACAGCCAGATACTAATGGACGATGACTCTATTGAACATATCACACCTGTATTAACTTCTAGTTTGTTCCTGGGTCTAATTCAAAGTTATAGTTCTGATTTTAAAAGCCTGGGCCCAGGATAGTTAAAACAGCAACTTCTTCAATTGCACTGAGATGTAGGGGAGGATCTGTTGCAGGTACTACCAGCATATGAGGTCACGGTGCGGTGCATGGGGACAAGGTCAAGATAAGGGCTTTCTCTATTGTACTGGTTTTCCTTTGCAGGCGATCTGGAAGAGCAAGCTCATTAATGACGTTCATAAAATGAGTCAGAACCATTGTTGTTAAGAAGTCCATGCAATTTATTTCTTGGATGAACTAAAATTTAACCTAACCTAACCTAACCTAACCTAAAAAAGACTGCTTTAATTTTCATTTTGTTAGTTTTCATGCTAGTTTTTAAAGATCAGATGATTTTAGCATTTTGTTAAGGGCCAAAATAGGTGATATGTGAAATGCATGAATATATTTCCCATTCTAGAGTAAATAGTATCATGTGCATTTATTTTGTGTACATATATTACTATGAATGTCAGGATCTGGAGCTATCAACATTCACTAATGGATGCTAACAGGCTCTTCACTAGTGATTGTTAACATTCACTGAGGGGAAAAAATTCAAAAATAATAACAATCACAAATTTATGATATTCAGAGTAACGTAAGTCACTAAAGTCCCATGTTAATTGATGCATATTTTGAAAAAGGAATAGAATGTTGTCGATACAAACAAAATTTGGCATATTTTATGAAAGAACAATTTGCAGTCTCATAGCAGAACTTTTTTCTTGTCAAACCCAAGCTGTAATATCCAACATATCAAAAAATCTTGATAATGGGCATCCAGTATTTATTTGCATTTAACTGTGCAATTTAAGGCTACTTGTGAAGCTAGAAGCTCGATTTTTTTATATAAAGTTGAATATCACTTGCTGGGAATCCTGAATCTGAACAGGAATGTGGCATGGGGTGAAAGGGGCAACCCTTTCCTCTGTACTATTTTCCTTACAACAATCTTCTACCTAAAGCTGCCATTTGCTGTATAGGGCAAAATGTATAGGCACTCATATTGGGTTTGTATGTTTTGCTCTATCTTCTACAGAGTTATGTTAAAATAAGAGTTGCCCTTTAAAATAGGGATGGGGGCAAATTTGGTTTGGTTCCCATCTTAATACAGGCCTTCCCAATATGTACTTCCTAAAAAAATGTGAATGAAAACATCTATCCTTCGAAAGCCACGCTTCCTCCAAATTTTGTGATGCAGTTCTCCAACCCAAGAATGTTTACAGAGTTGTGTATTTTGGGAGGTGGGGATGAGGATAAAAGTATGTATATGAGTGAAAATATACAAAATGCATTATATTAGGGAAAATGCCTAGGGAATGTGCACTAAAATGCTGAGAAAATTTCATGAGGACTTTTTCTTTAAAAAATCTTCACAAACTGCGGCAGAAATGTGGTGAATTCAACATTGGAAAAATGAGAGAGAAACAGAAATGGACAGATTCGTCCATCCCAGTAAAGGCACATTTGTAAAAAAATAGATCTATGGACTCTGAGAACTATGGAGAAATGGTAGCGTTTTATTTATTTATTTATTTAAATTATTTCTATCCTGCCCTTCTACCCTATAATAGGGCACTCAGGGTGGGTTACAATAAAATCAAATACATACATAATAAAATTGTACACAATAAAGATCACAAAAACATTAAAATAAATTAAAATACATAAAATATAATTAAATGTTTTTAGTTTTGAATGACTAAAAATCAGTCAGCCAAATATCATTATATGAAATCTTTCATATTGCCTAAATCCATGTACTGACTAAATCCTTGTATTGTTTTTGTTGGCATGTTCCCACATACAAACTGTTCTGAAGCATGTGATTTAAGTACAATGGTTCATGAATAACAAAAGCCGGCCTTTAAACATGGCGAACTATAACCTGATTTAGCTTAGTTTATCTGCCTTTGGCTCACTAGGTTTCCAAATGAAAGGACATTTGTTGAAAGCCTATCAATAAGAGCAGCCACATGCAATAAACAATACTTGCAACCTCTGTCTAAAATGTACTTGTACCATTAAGGGAGGAGGCCAGAGAGGGGGCAGAAAGGAATGATTGTCCAAAACTGGTTAAAAACAACAAACTCAACCTCTATAAGATCTTTTAAAAGCCAGACACTTTCTACAACCATTTTTATGAGGGCATGTAGTGAAGCTGGAGCAAATATTACTGTTTGTGAATAAAATGAAAATTAATGCTTTGGTGTGTTCACCTGTACATTTTCCTTTCGTGCCAGCTATTGCATTTGAAACCTGCAATTCTCAACAAAAAGAGAGAAGTTCAGAGCTGATTGCTGGATATTTGGACCTCCCAGTGCAAACATTAACTGGCTGAGAGGCACTCTGGAATGTAATGAAGGAAACAATACTGGGAAAAGAGCCAAAAAAGCAGAAACACTGGCGCCTGGAACCTAGGGATTTGCCTCCTAGTAATAGGAGCTGAACGAGGCCCAGCACTTCTGTTAGGCTGGAAATGACATACTGTGATCCTTGACTTAGCCAAAGGGATTTTAAATGGAGGAAAGAGCTGGCAAGACAAAATCTCCTGCACTTTTCACAGTGTTTTCTAAATCAAGCAAAGGAAATAAGGAGAAAAGACTGAAGTCTATTACATTTGATCCAGTTAAGTCAAGAGTAGAAGCTTTTTAACTGCTATATATATATTTGGGTACTTTCTCATCATGTCACACCACCCAGAAAGCACAGACATAAAGCAGAAACTTGAAACTGCTTTCATTCAAGAAGAAGGGCACCCCAACATTGCATTATTGACAGGAGGTCTGAAAAAACTGACAGCTGCAGAAATTGTACAGTTGAAGTTCAATTCCCAAGGGGAGGAACAATATACTGATGGAATTAATTCTGTTTGGAATTGTTAAAATAAGAAAAGGTTACGGGGCTGAGGAAGGAGCATGGTCTCCCTCCCCCTTTCTCCCTTGTATCAAAGGCAAACCTTCCTTCTTCCCTGGTGTCCTTGGGCTGTCATCTCCAACCTTTTGAAACTGTATCTGATTATCCATGTGGCAATTAATCATAATTAAGCAGGCTTGAGATTTGGAAAGGTACAAAGAAAGTGTCAATAGATCTGGCTTTTGTCCTAAGCATGTGCGTACACATATACCCACCCACCCACATCCACACACACTTTTTTTTTTTTGGCTACTCAGCCCCTAGTTTGGACTCAGAAGTAAAAAAAGAAGAAACTAAAAACAGAGTAAAATTTAAAAACCTTCTCTTCCTCTTTTTAAAATATTCTAGTCCCTACAAACTAAGTTCTGCAGAACTTGGAAACAGTTTTGAAGACGAAGCTAGGTAACAAATTACCTTTCCAATGCCAAGTGATTTGGATCCATTTTTACAAACCAGGTTTTTTCAATTTATTACAGGAAAACATTCAATCATTATGTGCTGGCACTCTTTCTGGGGCACATGGAATACCATTCTACCCCCTCCATCCACATCCAGCTTTTTAAAGGCTTAGTAAGGCCAGAATGTCATCTTATTAAAATGTTTTATATATTTATAATTAAAAATATGGGGCTGGCATTAGAATCACTCTAACAGATGTAACCTGACACATACCCAGGGTCAGCTTAGAAAACAATGGGCTCTTTTAACTCCTGCATTCTGCTCAGGTTTCTCTTATGCACATGGGTCCAATTTGTTCCATTTATGATTAGCTTTAAGTAAACTGATGTGCTATTTATTTAGGAGAATTGCCATTTCAGAATAATTCCAAATCCCCCCCATGTGCTACAGTATGGTTTATTCCAGCACCATCCATTATTAGCCTAGTACAGTGCAGAAATGGGGAAGAAGTCCCCAATTCACCAAAAACAACAATTCACTTGACAGAGACACTAAATGATTTATTACAGATCTCCACCTCAGAGTTAATGTGCAAGCTGAACACATGAGCCAAGGCAAGAATAAAAACTTAAAGGCTTAAAGGGCAATGTGCTGGCATGGGAAAGGGATTAAATGTCTATGTAATTGATTTAAACATCAAGCATGTCTCCTAGACAGGTAATGCAAAAGGCCTGGGTTTTACTACCCATATTTACTGAAGTCTATTGGTAGACTAAAGTGTCAGTAAGACCACCTGAGGTAACAGTAGAAGACATTGACTCATGATTAAAAAGAACACAGCAAAACTCCCTCCCCCAATACACACAAAACACCAGTAAATGAGATTTATCTCTTTTTGTCTCAAAAGTCCACACAGTCAGATGGTTTAAATTTCTCAGTAACAAATAAAATATTGTTTTTATCTTTGGCACAGCAATGAGAGTGGGGGAGTAATTGGTCAAAAATAGATGGCTGTCACTTGCCTTCCCTCTCTCCACCTTTCCCATGCTCAAGTTTCAGATACGTACATTTCTTTAAAGCCAAAATAACCCCTCAGTGATTGTCTACAATTCTGTTGCTCTGACCCTTACTTTTCAAGCTACTCGCCTATCATGGAGCCCTGCACACTCTTCCTGATTGCTCTCCTACATACAACCAGCTGCCTCTTGCTAACCATCATTCACAGACGTCATACGGGAGCAGTAGGATCAATTTACACAATTATAAAGAGTGATCACACATCAGATATATTCTAAAGCTATAGAAAATAATGGGCATCTGCTTTTTTCACATTTAAAAAGACCCATGGTCTTTGCCAAGTTAAGTTAAGAAATAGTTCAAAAGATGAAAACATTTGTTTTTCTTTTTAAAAATATGTAATATGAGACTGGTAGTGAACCAAGGGCCAATTACTAAATTGTGCATAGCACTTCACACAATTACCCAGCAATATCTTTTGCAATTATATATTTAAAACACACACATACACAACCCTTTTGCATACTCACTGTGACTTCTGGGGACTTCATCATGTTCTTTGTGGATATAATGAACATGCTGAAACTGACCTGAAACTGTTCTATTTTTTTTATCTTAATCACTCTATGTTCATCAAATGATCAATCTGATGACCAAGGAGGGGGTGATCTATCTCCCTGTCAGGTGTCGGGCTCTACCCCCTTTTGCCATAACCACCAAAATTGATGTGATGTTGGGGGGTGGAGGTGGGTGCAGAAAAAATTGCTAGGGAGCCAGATCAGCTCCCCAAAACTGAGGGTTAACCACCCTGGTTTATACAGTGAAATTACTTGGGTGTGTGTAGGTAAAAAATAAATACTAATTATTCAAACTGAAGGCAAACCACATTACACTGCAGTCACCTTTGTTTTCCCTGCCAACATTCTGGGCCCATGTTCACCTCAAAAGAATGTGCCTGGAACCTCACTGAACTTAAAGCAGCTGTGGGAGTTTTCAGCAGAAAAGCAATTGGGCAGTGAAGCACTCCTCTTTCTCTGATGCAAATCATCATTCCCAAGAGCATTTTGAATGTGATGTTAATGTAAACTTGTAGTGAGGACAGCTACTCCAGACTTTATTCTGTGATATAGATACAAAGCAAAGGCAAGTTTCTTCTTACAGTATTTGAATTTAGGCCTTCAGCCATACGATGATCCCATGGCTGAAGAAGAGTCTTCTGGAACCACAAGACCACTGATTTGTCTGACTCTGGATTTAGATTTCTATGATGACCTATGATAACACAGGGCCTCCTCAAATATCTGTGTCCAAAATGAAAAATGATACATAATTTAAAATAAAAAATACTTCTGCTTAATCTTGCTGTACTGCACAGATGATAAAGAAGGTGATTTTCTTGCTTCACAACATGTGTTTAAATACTGGAGCCATCAACACACTAAACATTTGTAGTTTCCAGGGTGGCCAGGTGAAAAAGAAGCCAGAAGTCTTGCACCTCTAATAATTTTGTAGGAGATGGAATTTCAGCATGTGTAGCTTTCCATAGGCTACCATAGTAGTTCCTCCTCTTAAAAATTCACAAATATGCACATTCTATTACAAATCCTTTTTTGTTTCAGTGCTTAATAAACTGTAGGTTTCCTCATTAATAAGTTCTGTGCACATTGTAAAACTCCAAAATTGCACAATCATGCGCATGTCTACTTAGAAACAAGCCCATGGAGTTCAACCTCCTCTGAGGTAAGTTCATACAGGACTGCAATTCTAAGCATCCTTACTGGAAATAAACCCTATTGAACATAATGACACTTATTTCTGAGCATAGGCTTGTGCTGTTAAGCTCATCACCAAAAATGTACTTGTTTGGCTAAGCAACTATCACATTATTCTGGGCTTGCTTTGAGATTGATGTGGATATTGCCACTGGAAGCATAGCCTGCCCAATATTGATGACCCAGTGACAAAGCCCTTTCTGAGATTTTCACTGTCTAGTTGGAAAAGAAAATCAGTCTCTCCTCTGTCTTTATATAATACTTGGCATTGCAGAGAGAAGCTGAATCAAGATATTCAGAAGCCTATTGGCTTTTTATAAAGATGTATGTGCATAGTAACTAGCTTTATATACAGTATGACATCCACTTCCTTATAAAATGTCACTCATTTCTGCTACCTGAGATGCTTTTAGGACTTGAAGACACCCACCAAATTTGGTAGCAGAAACATGGGAGCCTTTTGGGTTATTCCAACAATTGAAAAACACAGCGCTTGGCCTATTTCTGAATTCCTATTTGTCTTCTTTAGTTCTCCTGTCTCATACTTGTCACTATCAGTGGAGTTGGAGCTTTGAAATGCCTGCATCCACATTAGTTTAGGATTGCTTCCAGGTCATTTGGAATTCAAGCTGGGAACTTGATCCAAAAAGAGAGTCACATAATGTAGAGCTATGAGAACTTGGGAAAACCTGTTTGGCAGGTTCTCTCTTTTTAGCTGGGTTTAAAATATCATTTATTTAGAAAGCCATTTTCTGCATTCACCAAGCTTGTAAATCTTCCTGAAGCAAAATCCAATGAAGAATTTTTTTAAGAGTTTGGGGTAAGTGGCAGAAAGAGAGGTCTTGACAGCCAGACGAGGAATAAGCACTTTAAAAAAAAAAAGTTATACTGTAGATTTCCCCCTCTAATGGATTCCCCCTGACCATAGCATCTGACATGCGGTATATTCTGCAGATGGATCAGAAATGGCACACGTACAATCTCACATAGTTGTTGCACAGATGTTTGGGTGTGTGTGCCAGATAGATTTTTTTTTAAAAAAAGAAAGATCATCCACAGTTGCTGTACAGATACTGAGAGAGAAACTGATAATTCTTCACAAGTAGCCCAAAGGATCCAACCACAAAGGCTGTTCTCATCTTTGTGTCTTATTCAAGATGGCACTGGATTTATCCTCTCTGGGAAATCTTCTGTTTTATGCTCCTTCTAAATGTTAGAGGCTTATGATAATTTTTTTTTCCTGGTGTTCCCTAATATTGGTGCATTATCTTCAAGTTTCAGGACACTTTCTGTTTCAGTCTTATGGATGCACCCTCCTATGATTTTAAGAAGGCTTATTACTGAAATATGAAAATTAAAATAAAATATCAGCTCCACCAAAATATTGATTTAATATTGTAGTGCTGGCAGTAGCACATCTAAATCACATATATATCTATATATCTACCTCTCTGTGTGTGTGCACATGCGTAAAATTCATTGCTGACATATTTACATCTTATAAAATCTGTATCATCATCATTACTATCATGTTAACCCTTCTGCACCAAACTCTGAATGTTCACAATATTTTATTTTTTTCAGAACAGCATTTCTGAAAACATCCCCAGACCACTGGAATCTCAAGAATGAAATTTACATGAGCAAGAATGATTTTTGCTGCTTTAGGACTACCGGATAGGAAAATAGGAAGTTGCCTTATACCAAGTCAGACTACTGGTCCAACTGTCTACACAATGACTGGCAGTGAATATCCAATGTTTCAGACAGGAGCCTTTCCCCACTTTATTACTTGGAGATGCCAGGAACTGAACATGGGACCCTTTACATGCAAAGCATGTGTTCTAGGACCCTTCCCCAATCTTTACAATGTATGCTGCAAAGTTCCTGCAAGTAAAAATGCATATATAAAACCATCTGGTTTTTAAACTAAAGTGAACATTTGATAAAGCATTGAAGGAATGGAAGTGCAACCAGAACCAGATTCAATTTGAATTGCCTAGAATTTTCCTTAGACAATCCTTTGCTTTTGATTGGGATATGAGAATTGGAAATGGATTTTCTCCTGTTGTACTCCCCACTCCTCTATCTCAGATGATCAGCTTAGCTATTGCCAGTAGGAAACTGTCAAGTTCTGTTGCAGTTATGTTTTGGGATGCAGACGCACATTTTGCATTAGGCTTTTAACAGTGAGCTGTTAAACATGGCTTCCATGTTAACCGTGAGGCTGTCTCAAGTTGTCATCAGTCTGATACATAAGGAGGGCATACCCTCAAGTTTCTCTTTGTGCCAGATGGAGGAAGGGGTAGTCTGGGAGTGCTCCTAGAACCATCTTTATCACCAGAGGGCCAGGCAACTTTGGTGGGTAGCACACCTTTCCTTTTCTGGATCCCTAAGAAAAGGAGGATATAGGCATCAAATTATGAATTTACCCACTTGTATGAATCCCAGTTGGGCCTATGGAAAAATTACTAGGGTTATCTCTTTTAAGCTTTCAAGTACAAAACTGTACTGTGGCGCTGGCTGCAGAGGTATATATGTTCAACCATGTAAAATATTTCAACTACATATTTAGTTCTGCTTGGACATAAAACAAGAGCTTATATCTCTCTTTTCTAATTCTAGCAAACTGTTTTTCTATTATGCTAGAGTTATTTTTGTGCATGTGTGCTATATTTACAGGACCTAAGAATATATTAATTCATAGTCTGAACAATGTTTTTCATCCATATTAATCAGTGACTTGTGTTTCTAGACGTATTTGATTGATCTCATCTGCATCCCCTAACGTATACAATGAAGTCTACTGTGACTAAAAAAAATATTTGCAGCTCTGACGATTAACGTAACCCCATACATGTGCCTATACACTCTCATTAACTGTTATCTATTTTTATTCTCACTGGGGATTAGGTAAGCGGCTAGCAGTATTTCCAGCTGTACTTTCTGCATGCCTATTTAAAAACCATGCAGACCACAAAGGATATTATTTTTTTAAAAAATGACAAGTACAAATGCTGAACAGAGGAGGAGGGTTCTGTTGCATGAATGCTGGATAGGTCATTGTAGTTCTCTTAGGGCTTGTACATATTACCAGCTTAGAATACAGCAAGGCCTTTTTGTCTCACTGAGTTTCAAAAAGAATCTGCTTACCACCGTATCCGCTTCATGTGGGTGGAGAGGGGGCAGGATGTTTTAGCCCAATGCGCATTACCTGCCTTATTTCCCCATCCAGCTTCCTCCCAGGATATTGTCATTGTGCTTCTGTCATTTGAGCATGTGCACAGGTGTTTATTTACCCATGGGTATGCACTTTCCTTTTTGTAACCATTATGTTTACTGGACTTCCAATATACCAGACGTTTCAGTTGCCAGCATCGCCATTTACTTCTGAGTAGAAATGTACTATGACAAACTCTCCCCTCACCTTTCTCTCCCTGATCTACCTCCTCACCCCCATCACAACCCAGACGGGAGAGAGCCTGTTGTGAATAGCTCTATTTTAAACTTCTGCTGTTACAGCATATTTTGCTCAGCCATGAGTAAGCCCCATCCTGGAGGCATTGGAAGGAGATGCAGCCTCTCATTTCTCTCCCTTCAGTTGCTGTGCCTTTCTCTCAAAGAGTTTTCTAACCTTACTTACCTGGGAGTAAGCCCCATTGTACATCAGAGCAGAAATGGTTAGGATTCCAACCCCCCTTCCCTAGCTTTCTGGTTCCCTGCCTCCCCTCAAGATGGCAATCCTCACTTATCTGGGCCCACAAGAGCTGACCCCCTCAATCTCTGCTTCAGAGTGTTAGGATTCCCTCTTTTCTCTCTTCATTATCTCTCCTCTGTGCCTTTCCCTCCAAATGAGGCTGCAATCCTATGCTAACCCCACTTACCTGGGAGTAAGTTCCATTTAACTGAGTGGAATTTACTTCTGAGTAGACCTGGGCTGCTTTCAGACATGGGGCTTCTTATGGCGTTAGTTTAACAGATTAGAATGGTAGCACTTCCCTCCCGATTTCTAAAATTCCTTTCACACCTGTTGCATTAAGGAACTGTAGCTTTTTCAGCCAATATACCAGAACTTTGCGCAACTGTCGTTCATACGGCTGCAGTGAATGTCTTGTTTTCGTCTCTTATCCATTATACACATGCACACTGTAGTTTCCCAATGTGTAGGAGGTCTAAGATCTCATCCCATCGCCATGCAAACCCTTTCCCTTTAGCATCTGACCTTTTTTTTTTAGTTGTAAGCATAGACAAAGGGGTCTATGTGGGAAATGCTGCTGCTACCTGCACCTACACCGGAAAATCGGTACAATTTTTGTCAGGCAAAAAGAAAACGGGTGGGAACACACTCCATGGTTGAAGATGGCGGCTTAGGTGGAGGAGCTTGCGTTTGGAGCTCCTGCCGCTCATCATTTTTAACATCTTCAGACACTCCAGAACATTAGTATCCTGTGCCTGTGCCTGTATGGGAGTGTGTGGAAGTCGACGGGCGAATGTACTTGGCGTTATTCATCTTGCCTTACCCTGAGAACCTGCCCTGAGAACCGTGGAGCAGTGACTGTATAGTGGATGCGGTGACGGTCGGCTCTTGAAGTGGGAGAGGAAAATCGAAGCCGGGGATGAGTAAGGCCTCCTACTTTTGTTGGCTGGAGTGTGCTGCGCTGCGTGCTGCTCCCCGCGGCTGCTGTTCTTGTCGTATGTCGCGGCTTGTGTGGCCCTTTTGGGTTGCTGCCGCTGTGTGCTGCCTGCTGGTGTGGCCTGTGTCATCCCCGTCGCCTCCGTTGCTGTGTTTCGCTGTGGCCTCTGTTGTTGCCGCCGTGGCATTCTCGTCCGCCGTTGCCGTTGCTGTGTCCTCATTGCTGCTTCCGTCATCGTGGCTGCTGTGTCCTCGCTGTTGCTGCCGCCGGGCTCTGCTCTCCGTTTGTGTGGCTTGGGTCGCCTTGTCGCTCGTCGGGGGGCGGTGGCTGGCTGTTGCCGGGCGGCGGGTCCCCTCCCGCGGTCGTTGCCATGGCTGGCATTCTCCATCGTGGGCGTGGCTGTGTTTGGTGCTGCTGCTGCTGTCGCCGCGCTTTTTTGCTGTGGCTTGTGGTCCGTTGCTGTTGCGGCTGGTGTTCCGCTTGCTGTTGGCATGTCTCCATCTTCATCGCTGCGGGCCTTCATCTTCATCGCTGCGGGGTGCGTTTAGCCTTGGCGGCCCACGCCTTTCGTTATCGTGTCATCTGAATTTCATTTGAATCTCCAAGGGTGGTGCTCTTTGTGAAGTAGAGAGGTCCAGAACTGCCGCCCATGTACAGAGTGCGGGACTATGTATGTTGTGTGGATTTGAACTGGATGTGTGGGTGTCTGTATGAATGTACGTTGTGAGTGAGTGTGTATTTTATGTATTTGAGTCTTTTGTATTTTTCTTTTTGTATTTATAGTTTACAATGTGCCTGGGGAAGAGATCTTTCCAACTAGCGGGGAGACATGAGGGGGCCCCAATTGCCATAGTGACAGGCAGAGGGAGGTATGGTGTTATGAGAAGGACATGCCAGGTAAGGGGAACACAGCCCAGACATGTTGTAGCTGTGCCTTGTTCCGGTCCTTCTCATACCCGCAGGGTTGTTGGTTGTTCTCTCAGCCAACTCTCAGATCTCCAGCTGCTGCTTTTTAATGCCAGATCGGTACATAATAAAAAACCCCTCGTCCATGATTTGATTATGGACGAGGCAGCCGATCTGGCATGCATAACCGAGACCTGGGTGGGCGAACAGGGAGGAGTTAGTCTCTCCCAGATCTGCCCACCGGGGTATTCGGTTCAGCATCATGGTAGATCTGAGGGTCGGGGAGGTGGGGTTGCTGTGGTCTATAAGAGTTCCATCTCACTCACCAAGCGCCATGTCCATACAAATACTGGTCTGGACTGTTTGCACCTTGTGTTGGGCCAGAGGGACAGACTGGGAATCCTTTTGGTGTACCGCGTACCTTGGTGCCCAATGGCTTCCCTAACTGAGTTGACGGAAGTGGTCTCGGAGGTATTGTTGAGATCCCCCAGACTATTAGTACTGGGAGATGTCAACATTCATGCCGAGGCTACTTTGTCTGGGGCGGCTCAGGACTTCATGGACTCCATGACAACCATGGGGCTGTCCCAATATGTTAGTGGCCCAACACATATATCAGGGCATACTCTCGACCTTATTTTTGTTACTGGACATGGGGATAGTGATCTGGATGTGGGGAGTTTTACATCTCTCCCTTTGTCATGGACAGATCACTGCTTGCTGAAGTTTAGACTTTCAGTGACCTTTTCCCTCAGCAAGGGTGGGGGACCTATTAAATTGGTCCGCCCCTGGAGACTAATGAATCCTGAAGGTTTTCAAAGGGTTCTGGGGGATTTTCCAGCTGATAGGACTGGCGCTCCTGTCGAAGCCCTGGTTAACCTGTGGAATGCGGAGATGGCCCGGGCTGTCGACATGATCGCTCCTGCGCGCTCTCTCCTTTGCAGAGCTCATTCAGCTCCTTGGTATACTCCAGAGTTAAGAGCGATGAAGCAAGATAGGAGGCGGCTTGAGCGGAGATGGAGACGAACTCCCAACGAATGCAATTATACGCTGGTTTGTGCTTCCACCAAGCGGTATGTAGGAGCGGTGAGGGCGGCGAAAAAACAACATTTCGCCGCCACTATTAAGGCATCTCTCTCCCGCCCAGCGGAGCTTTTTAGAGTCGTCTGAGGGCTACTCCATCTAGGCCTTCAGGACACTGTAGATACTTCGGTGGCCCGCTGCAATGAGTTCGCTGAGCACTTCCAGCATAAGATCTCACGCATTCGTCTGGACCTAGACTCCCATTTTATAGCAGCTAACCCTAGTGAGGTGTCTGGAGCACAGTCTTATCATGTTTTGTTGGATGAGTTTCAGTCGGTTCAGTTCGAGGACATGGACAAGGTGCTTGGACAGGTACGTGCAACCACTTCGATACTAGATCCTTGCCCCTCTTGGCTAATAAAAACTAGCAAGGAGGGAACAGTTGGCTGGGCCAAGGAAGTGATAAATGCCTCCTTGCGAGAGGGAGTGGTCCCTGGTTGTCTGAAAGAGGCAGCAGTGAGACCACTCCTGAAAAAGCCTTCCCTGGACCCAGAGGATTTCAGCAGCTACAGACCAGTGGCGAACGTTCCATTCCTGGGCAAGATCTTGGAACGAGTGGTTGCTGACCAGCTCCAGGCGCTATTGGATGAAACCGATTATCTAGATCCATTTCAATCGGGTTTCAGGCCTGGTTTTGGCACTGAGACGGCCTTGGTCGCCCTGTTTGATGACCTTTGCTGGGAGAGAGACAGAGGGAGTGTAACTCTGTTGATTCTCCTTGATCTCTCAGTGGCTTTTGATACCATCGACCATGGTATCCTTCTGGAGAGGCTTGCGGAGTTGGGAGTTGGAGGCACTGCGTGGCAGTGGTTCCGCTCCTACTTGGCGGGCCGTCTCCAGAAGATAGTGCTTGGGGAACATTGCTCGACACCGTGGGTTCTCCAATGTGGGGTCCCGCAGGGTTCGGTTTTGTCTCCCATGCTTTTTAATATCTATATGAAGCCGTTGGGTGCGGTCATCAGGAGTTTTGGAGTGCGTTGTCACCAGTACGCTGATGACACACAGCTCTACTTCTCCTTTTCATCTTCTTCAGGTGAGGCGGTCAATGTGCTGAACTGTTGCCTGGACGCGACAATGGACTGGATGAGAACTAACAAACTGAGACTCAATCCTGATAAGACTGAGATGCTGTTGGTGGATGGTTTCTCCAATCAGATGGTGGATGCATATCCTGTCCTGGACGGGGTTACACTCCCCCTAAAGGAACAGGTTTGTAGTCTGGGAGTCGTTCTAGACTCTTCCCTGTCACTTGAGACTCATGTACCAACTTCGGTTGGTAGCCCAGCTACGTCCCTACCTGAGTAAGGAGGATCTTACATCAGTAGTACATGCTCTGGTAACCTCACGTTTGGATTACTATAATGCGCTCTACGTAGGGCTACCTCTGAAGACGGTTCGGAAGCTACATCTGGTGCAAAGTGCGGCGGCCAGACTGCTAACAAGAACGAAGCGATCTGACCATATAACACCTGTTCTGGCCCGCTTGCACTGGCTTCCAATACGCTTCCGGGCCAGATTCAAAGTGTTGGTACTAACCTACAAAGCCTTATACGGCGCGGGACCACGATATCTGTTGGAACGCCTCTCCCGTTATGAACCGGCTCATACACTACGGTCTGCTACAAAGGCCCTCCTCCGGGTCCCGACCCATAGGGAGGCCCAGAGGGCAGTGACAAGATCAAGGGCCTTCTCAGTAGTGGCCCCCGAACTATGGAATAGTCTCCCTGAGGAGGTGCGCTTGGCACCGACACTATCATCCTTTCGGCGCCAAGTTAAAACCTTTCTCTTCTCCGAGGCATTTTAATTCTTTGTTAATGATTGTAATGTTTGTAATTTGATCTTAGCTTATCCAGTTTTTTAGATTGTGAAATTTGATTTTAGATTGTGATGTTTTTGTATTTTATTGTATTTTATTGTATTTATGTTCACCGCCCAGACAGCTATTGCTAGTTGGGTGGTATATAAGTTTTAAAAATAAAATAAAAAATAAAATAATACTGGGATGCCTGTCATGTGAGCAGAAAACTCCTGCAATCTTCTGGGTTGCCAGCATGCAAATGAATTATTTCTGGTATTATTTATCACAAAAATTAGTGCTAAACTTGCACTATATTCCACTATAATCCCAGAACTAGCTTGTATGTCGTGTGAAAGATCAAATATAATGTGCAAATTACAGGGTAAGAAATCATCAGAATAACAGAATACAGTGTGAAAGCAGCCATGGTTAGAATTTAACTAAGAGCCAACATACACACAATATCTCTTTTCCCCCTTTGTCTTCCTGATCTGGCTCCTCCCCTCATCAGAATCCAAACTGGGGACAGCCTGTTGCGAATAGTGCTATCCTAAACTTTCCTTTTGTGTCCTGTCAAAAATCTTGTTAAATAAATACAAGACTGGGCCACCAGGCTATTTCACAGGAGCCCACAAATCCTGTGTTTGTTTGTTTTTAACTATGAACAGCCCATTCCATCCAACCTTGTAGCATTAAGAATTTTGAGCAGCTTGGTCACTAAGTGGCTGCCCTGCCATTTTTTCCCCTAGGCAGAAAGGGGGAAGTTGAGGTGAACAGAAGTAGAACACTGGAAATGAAATGATCCAAACCCGCAGATAGGAAGTTGGAATATATACACACACCGCTGATGCCAGAAATTTAGGACCGCTCCCAGGAAAGCATTCACATTGTACACATCTCAGAGTCACAACACATTGATCGATTAAACAGTTTTCAATTTGGAGTGAAGCTGGCTTGGAGGGAAACTGCATCAAAACACAAAATTTCCAGTTTTTGGAGAAGACAGGGGTGACACATGACTAACATCATGTGCACCCGGCCTCAAAAACCAGAGGTGGAGATGCACTGGAGCCATAATAACTGCAAGTGTGTACATATTCCGCTGAAAACCAATTCACTAATAGGCAAAAAACCTTGCAGTTTAAGAACATACCTGTAGCCCACAGATATTTCTATCAAACTTTAAAAGCAGGGAAATTGGGCAGCTATAGTGAATGCACCAAGGGAGCAGGAGACCTGACCTCCTGTCTGAGATATTGTACTATCCTACAAATTTGTCAAAATGCAAACACCATTTGGGTTGGTCTTTCACAGTCCAATCCACTTTCTGTGTAGCTTGGAAGAATTTGGTAACGTGCCTCTGAGCATATGGTTTTTAGCCTATTAGTGAATTTCTCTGTTTTTTAATCTGGGAGGTAAGAAATGGGATCCTGTGCAAGTTTGCTGAGAATAGATCGATCATTTGCATGCTTATTGACTTCAGTGGAATTTACTCCCTGGCAATCATGCTTAGGATAGGTGAAACTGACCATAGAGGATGGGGAGGGGAGGAGGAGGGAGGAGAGGAAGGGCAGAGGGGAAGAGGGGAAGGGGAGCAGGCAGCAGGGGAAGGGAAGGAGAAGGACAGGTTTGATCATTTGCATGTTTATTGAGTTTAGTGGGATTTACTCCCATGCAATCATGCTTAGGATAGGTAAAACTGACCGGGGGAAGGGAGGGAGGGCTGGAGTGGGCAGGAGAGGAAGAAGAAAGAGGGGAGGGGAGGAGGAAGGGAGAGGAGAGGGGAAAGGCAGGTCTGATAATTTCAATGGGATTTGCTCACATGCAATCATGGTTAGGATAGTGTCAGGCCCAGGATGTGACTCAGGAACCAGACCAACGATTGTAGTTAATTCGTGTTTTATTAGGGTAATGTCCAAACAAAGACTGCATTTTCTCATGAATCAATACAGGGATACAGGTCCTGCGGCATTGGGAGAAAGTTGACAGAGCAAGGGACTTCTTCCCGCCTGTTCTTTAAGAAGGGGCCAAACGGGCGAGCAATCTTTCGCTCCTCCTTAACTGCCCCTCAGGTACTGCCCGCCTTCCCCCCTTCTCTCCTGTCTTTTCAGCTGTCTGCGTGTGCGCGGTGAGGGGGGAAGCATCACCCCCTCCTCTTCTGAAGTTTCCGATTCCAGGATGGGGGATAGAGGAGGAGCTGATGGTAAACTGCCTCCCCGCTTTTTGGCTGTGAGCAGCCCTCCCTCTTTCCCCTCTTGCTCTGAGCCTGAAAGAGGGGGAGGCGTGAGAATGTCCAGGGAGGGCTCAGGCTCCCCGTTGCTAAGCGACCTTATCACTGGCAGTTCCTCTGTTTCGTCTTCACTCCAAAGGGGGGAAGTTCCTCCCCCTTCCCTCTGCCATCCATCCGAATACTCTTCTCCCAACTCTCCGGGATCCAGCTCCCCAGGATTGGGACCCCAGCTCTGCCTTCCGACACCATCCCCCCTCCCAGGCTGTGCTCCCCTCCCCTTGTCTGGCTTGGGACAGTGGGGAAAACGTTGATGGAAAAGTTTTACCAATTCTGGAGCATGCACATCAGCTGCATCTTCCCATGATCTGTCAGCCACCCCATAGCCTTTCCAGTGACTCAAGTACTGCAGCTTGTGGCGTCTGATCCTGGAATCTAAGATCTCCTCAACTTCAAACTCAAGCTGCTCATTTACCAGGAGTGGAGCTCCGGGAGGTTCCTCCGGCCGTAACTCACTGGGAGGGGCGGCTTTCGTTAAGAGGGATCGATGGAACACAGGATGTATTTTAAACGTGTCAGGCAGCTTCAGTCGGTACGCCACGGGATTGATTTGAGTTTCTATTTTGAAAGGACCCACCCTCTTGTCTTGTAATTTTCTACATTTGCCCGGCATCTGGAGGAAGCGGGTGGACAGCCATACCTGGTCTCCCAGTTGAAGGGGGGGGGCTCCTTCCTGTGCAGGTCAGCAACTCGCTTGTACTCCGTTTTGGCTTTGTTTAACTGCTGTTTCAGTGTCTGTTGCGCCGCTTGCAATTCCTTAAGGAAGTTCTCAGCTGCCGGTACCAGCATTCCTTCTGAGCTGCTTGGAAAGACTTTAGGATGGAATCCATAATTAGCGAAGAACGGGGTTTGTTGAGTGCTGGAGTGCAGAGAATTGTTGTAGGCGAACTCTGCAAAATGCAAATATGATACCCAGTCAGTCTGTTGATAGGACACATAACTTCTTAAATATCTTTCCAAAACGGCATTCAAGCGTTCCGTCTGCCCATCTGTCTGGGGGTGATGGGCGGAGGAGAGTTTTAATTCCGTCTGCAACTGTTTCCACATTGCTCTCCAAAATTTGGCTGTGAACTGAGTTCCTCGGTCTGAGACTACGCTGTTTGGCAATCCATGCAGCCGGTAGACTTCTTTTATGAATAACTTGGCCATTTCTTTAGCCTCTAAGGCCCCTGCACAAGGAAGAAAGTGTGCCATTTTGGTAAGTAGATCCACCACTACTAAGATGGCTGTCATTCCTTGGGACTTGGGTAGATCAGTTATAAAATCCATGGAGAGGTCCTTCCAGGGTCCGTGTGGGACAGGCAATGGTTGTAACAGTCCTGCTGGTGTCCCTGTTTGTGTTTTTGTCCGCAGACAGACAGAGCAGGACTTTACATAACTCTCAATATCCCGACGCATTTTAGGCCACCAGAAGTCCTTGGCCACGTTCTGAATGGTCTTGTAAATCCCAAAGTGTCCCGCTGTGATGGAATCATGACACTGGCGTAGGATTCTGAGCCTTAATTCCCCTTCTGGCACATATCTGGCGGTTTTGAACCATAACAGTCCATTTCTCCAGTGAAAGGTTACTTCTGAGTCTTGACCTTGTCCCGTCTCCTGCTGATATTTTAGCATGTCTGCATCTTCTTGTTGTGCCTTTTTGAGTTCCTCTTCCCATGAAGGCTGGCATACTCCCAACGTTAATTTCTCTGGCGGGATTACATACTGAGGCTGGTCCTCGGATTCACTTTCTTTGTATTGTGGCTGTCTGGATAAGGCATCTGCTCTCTGGTTTTTGGCTTGGGCATGGTAAGTAATCTGGAAGTTAAACCTAGTGAAGAACTGGGACCATCTTATCTGTCTCTGGTTCAGCTTTCTGGCTGTTTGGAGACTTTCAAGATTCTTGTGGTCGGAGCGCACTTCAATTCGATGAGAGGTCCCCTCTAGGTATTGTCTCCAGTTTTCAAAAGAGTCCTTGATGGCCAGCAGCTCCTTCTCCCAAATTGTGTAGTTCTTCTCTGCAGGCTTTAACTTCCGAGAGAAGTACGCACAGGGGTGCAGCTCCTTCCCTTCTTGGTCTAATTGTAGCAGGACCCCCCCGATGGCAAAATCTGAAGCATCTGCTTCCACTACGAAAGGGCGGTTCGGATCAGCAAAGCGCAGAATGGGCTCAGTAGCAAACCTTCTCTTCAGCTCCTCAAAGGCCTCGGTGGCGTTCTCTGTCCATTGAAACTTCTTCTTCCCCCTTAAACAGTCAGTCAGAGGAGCTGTTAATTTGGAAAACCCTGGAATGAACTTTCTGTAATAATTGGCAAACCCCAAAAACCGTTGTACATCCTTTTTGGTGACAGGTTGGCCCCAGTCCAATATGCAGCTTACTTTCCCTGGGTCCATCTCCACGCCTTCCGCTGAGATTCGATATCCAAGGAAGTCTAGAGACTTGAGGTCAAATCCACATTTCTCTAATTTAGCATACAGGTGATTTTCTCTCAGTCTCTTCAACACCGTCTTCACATGCTGGTCGTGGTCTTCCTGGTTCTTTGAGAACACCAGGATAACATCTAAGTAACAGATTACATACGTGTCCAACAAGTCTCTAAACACGTCGTTCATGAATTTTTGAAAAATTCCTGGACTTTCACAAAGCCCGAACGGCATGACCAGGTATTCATACTGTCCGTAAGCGGTCAAGAATCCTGTTTTCCATTCATCTCCCTCCTTCATTCTGATCAGATTGTACGCTCCTCTCAAATCCAACTTCGTGAAGATTTTTGCAGAGCGCAGTCGGTCCAGCAACTCTGAGATCAGGGGCAGCGGGTAGCTGTTGGGGATGGTGATCTGGTTCAATGCGCGATAGTCGTAACAGGGTCTGAGTCCCCCCCCCTTCTTTTTCACAAACAATAGTGGCGCTCCAGCAGGGGATTGTGAGGGGCGTCTGAATCCTCGCCTCAGGTTTTTATCCAGGAATTCCTTCAGGGCCTCCCTCTCATTCTCTGTGAGAGAGTAGATTCTCCCTGATGGGATGCTGGCTCCTGGCACTAGATCAATCGCACAGTTGTAAGGGCGGTGGGGGGGTAAAGTCTCTGCCTCTTTTTCATCAAACACATCTTTGAATTCTTCATACTTTGGTGGCAGGGTCAGTTGCTCGATCTCTTGCACTGCCCCCGCTAAGGTGTTCTTGATTCCTTCAGGTTGACAGTTCTCCTGGCAATACTGTGAGGTGAACCACACCACCGCCTCCTTCCAACTTATTTTGGGTTCATGCTTTGCTAGCCAGGGCATTCCCAGAATCACCTCAAAGTTCGAGAGATCTGACACGTATAGCGAAATGAACTCTTTGTGCCCAGGGATTTGAAGTTTCACTTCCTCCGTGGCTTGTGTCACCCCTCCTGACTTCAGGGGTCTCCCATCCATCCCATCCCATCCTAGGGGAGCGTCCAGTTTCCACCGGGAAATTCCATGACGCTTGACTAACTTCGCATCAATAAAATTTGTGGAGGCTCCACTGTCAATTAAGGCAGTGGAATTAAACACCACTCCTCTGGAAGTTGTAATCCGAATAGGCAAGACCAACACCCCCTTTGAGGGAGGTTGGATCGTTGGGGGGCCTTTATACAATGCTGCCCCCAGTCCACCGGCCTGCACGTGGACTGGGTGTTCTAGTTTCCCGACGGCTCGGCTTTCCCCCCTTTCAGTCCACAGTCTCTGGCCACATGGCCTGGCTTTGAACAATAAAAGCATAAACGTTCCCGGCGTCGTCTTTCCTTTTCTTCTTCTGACAGTCTTGGCCTAGCCCCTCCCTGTCCCTCAGTTGCATTACCTGCCATCCCTGTAGTGGGAAGGGTCTTGTTGCGGGATGCCGAGGCTGAGTATCTCGGGACCTCCTGCTTCCTTTCCAGGCACCTTCCTTCCATCCGGTGATCTATCTGTAGGCATAGCCGGATGAGCCCTGGTAGGTCAGTGGGGGGGGGGAGGTCCTGGCCAACTCATCCAGGATTTCAGCATTTAATCCACTCCTGTACATAAACATCAGGGCGGCGTCATTGTAACCAGTTTCCTGGGACAGAATTTTAAAAGCGTTAGTGTACTCGGAAACAGTCCCTTTAGCTTGCTTCAGAGCGCCTAGTTGCCGTGCTACTGTTTCAGCCCTTTGCGGGTCTTGAAACATCTCGGTCATCTCCTGTATAAATCCTCTGTACCTTCCTAAGACAGTATCCTTTCTCATGAGATACGGAGTCACCCATTTTGCAGCTTCTCCCTCCAGGAGGCTAATCACGAAAGCTACTTTAGCCCCATCGTCTGGAAATTCCGTGTGCCTGACATCCAGATATAACTCACATTGAGCCACGAAGGTTGCCAACTGATCACTTTGTCCCGCGTATTTTGGGGGCAATCCAATGGGAACCTTTACTACGGCAGCTGGAGGGGCTGTTCGCATCTGGTCTATCGTGGCCTTCAAGGTTTGATTATCCATCTTCAGCGCCTTAACTGCTGCTAGCATGGCTTGAACATCCATCTGCAAATCAGCTAACTTAGTCCTCAGGAGTTCCACTTCTTCCGTCTCAGAAGTGGGGTTCGTCCCCCCCGCTGCTCCCTTTGACATCTTGTCCCAGTCAAGTGAAGAGAGCGTTGAGGGTGATTTAGGTGGCTCTGTCAAGCTGTCAGGCCCAGGATGTGACTCAGGAACCAGACCAACGATTGTAGTTAATTCGTGTTTTATTAGGGTAATGTCCAAACAAAGACTGCGTTTTCTCATGAATCAATACAGGGATACAGGTCCTGCGGCATTGGGAGAAAGTTGACAGAGCAAGGGACTTCTTCCCGCCTGTTCTTTAAGAAGGGGCCAAACGGGCGCGCAATCTTTCGCTCCTCCTTAACTGCCCCTCAGGTACTGCCCGCCTTCCCCCCCTTCTCTCCTGTCTTTTCAGCTGTCTGCGTGTGCGCAGTGAGGGGGGAAGCATCACCCTCTCCTCTTCTGAAGTTTCCGATTCCAGGATGGGGGATAGGGGAGGGGCTGATGGTAAACTGCCTCTCCGCTTTTTGGCTGTGAGCAGCCCTCCCTCTTCCCCCTCTTGCTCTGAGCCTGAAAGAGGGGGAGGCGTGAGAATGTCCAGGGAGGGCTCAGGCTCCCCGTTGCTAAGCGACCTTATCACTGGCAGTTCCTCTGTTTCGTCTTCACTCCAAAGGGGGAACGTTCCTCCCCCTTCCCTCTGCCATCCATCTGAATACTCTTCTCCCAACTCTCCGGGATCCAGCTCCCCAGGATTGGGACCCCAGCTCTGCCTTCCGACAGATAGATATAACTGACCATGGGGGAGGAAGATAGGGAGGGGAGAGGAGAGGGAAGGAGAAAGGGAGGGGAGAGCGGAGTGGAAGGAGGGGGAGGGGAAAGAGGGGATTGGAAGAGGAGGGGCAAAGGAAGGGGGAGGGAAGGGGCAAAAGGGAGGTGATGGGAGGAAGGAGGAGGGGAGGGCATGTTTGACCATTTGCACGCTTATTGAGTTCAATGGGATTTACTCCTGTGAAATCATGCTTAAGATAGGTAAAACTGACCATGGGGAGGAGGAGGAGGAGGGGCAAGGAGCAAAATGGAAGGGGAGGGGGAGGGAGGGAGGGAGAGAGAAAGGGGGAGAGAAGGGGGAGAGAAGGGGCAAGAGGGAGGGGATAGGTGGGAGGAGAAGGGAGGGTGGGTTTGATCATTTGCATACTTTTTGAATTCAGTGGGATTTATTATTGTGCAATAATGTTTAGGACAGGTGAAACTGACCTGGGGGATGGGAGATTGGGTGGGCGGGCACTGGGCAGAGGGGAAGCCCCTTTCCAAAAGGAAAACATTGTGAACAGTATCATTGGTTTTCAGCATTTCCACCACCTTTTTATTCTACAGCAGGCACATGTAGCCTCTCACCCAAATTTAAACCAAAGCTGTCCCTGGCCACATCCACACCAGACCTTTATGTCACTTAAGACAGTCATGGCTTCTCCCAAAGAATCCTGGGAAGTGTAGTTAGTGAAGGCTGCTGACAGTTGCTAGGAGAGGCCCTATTCCCCTCACAGAGCTTCAATCAGACGGCTGACTGTTAAACCACTCTGGTCACTGGAGCTCTGTGAGGGGAATAGGAGTCTCCTCTCAACAGCCTTCACAAACTACACTTTCCAGGATTCTTTGGGAGAAGCCATGACTGTCTAAAGTGAAATAAAGGTTTGGTGTGGGTGGGTGTGGCGCCCTGATTAGGCAAACCCAGCAGCTGTGAGTCTGGCTTTTAGAACATTGACTGTTGGTTCTTACTGAGCATGCCCAACATTATCAGTGAGTTCAATGTAAAATTTCTTAAATTAATTAAAAATCAACCAGGCATTTTTTAAACTTTTAAACTTCAGAGGATGAAGGCCAGAGTATGGGGCAAGGGCAGTAACAGGATTACTGGTACTCAGTAAACACACCTTATTGTTAATTAATTTCAACCAATTATGAGAGCTCTGACAGAAAAAGTCCAAAAGGGGTCTGGGCTTTTCTTCTTCTCTTTTTTACACTCTGAACTCTTGATTCTCCCTGACTTTTTTGTGTATTGCCATGAAAATTTAGAGGGTTGTTAAGCAAACATTTCTGAGTTCAGGACTATAAGTTTTGTAAGGTTTTGTTTTGAAATGAGCTTATGGGAAGCATCAGAATGGCATGGGGGATATTTTCAATTTAATATTGCGGAATGTGAAAAATCCACACTGGCTATAGCATACAGCCACTCTTGTGGCTGCTAAGGCTGAACCATGTCAAGCGCTGGCACACATAAAGCTCCACACAGTTAAAATTTATCAGGTTTGTTGCTGCTTAGGCCTCCTGTGATTTCTCAATTGAAGGAGGTTGGACAGGGCTCAAACTGGGGCCACAAGCAATGTCTGTTTTCATTTTGAGACATGCACCCTTTGAAGCCTTGCAGCATCTTTATATCCAAGCAAGGTTGATTCAGAACAAGACCTTGCTCTGAGGCACAGTTAGAATGACAATGTATTTCACAATTAGAAATACAAAGTATTTTTGTATTCCAGTGGATGCTGAAAGGTCAATGGGCACAGGACAAAGTCTTCTCATCTTTGTTTTATTTCACAGGACAGTTTTCTTCAATATGTCTCTCCAAATTGGTCTCTTTTCCTGCAACCCAGGCATGGTTTTGTCTAATGCTTCTACGATGAGTACCTCTTTGGCTCCCTGCAAACGTCTGGTGCCCCATTCCTATATCAGTTCAGCCTGGCCTTGGTTTTGCAAGCAAGAGCCCTGGCTGCATACACTTCCATAACTGTGCAACTGTTTTGCATTAGTATACTAAAATGTTTTAACACCTATAATGTTATCACCAACCATCTGTACTGCGGATAGCACTAAATCAGTTGGTTGCATATAGACAGGTAAAGTAATTTATTGGTCAGGGTCTGTTTCACTTAAAGCATATTTGGGCAGAAGAATTGAAATACTTAAAGGAGCCCACTTTCCTATTTGAACTCAATGTTTTCCATTATGACAGAACTGAAAATTTCATTTTAATGGAGCAGGAAGTCTTTCTGCACTGAAAGTCTCAAGTTAGAAAGATTCATTCTACTTCACAATGCTAATAGGTTTTTTTATTTTTGCTTAAGAAAGTTGCTGTGCCTCTTTAAAGCTGTCTGACATACAGAAATTCAACAGCTACAGCTCTTATGGCATGGCGATCAATGAACATAAATTTGCCTGTCATTCAGTTGTGAAAGGCACATGTCGGGATGATGTGGCAATCCTTAATTCCTTGGAGAATGTGAAAAACAAAGAACTTCTCTGGTTGAGTCGGGTGAGCAAGGCTGAGAAACTCCTATCAGTTATGACCACTGTGTCTTCCCTGGTATTATGATCAAAAGTTTAATTTCTAAGAGCATGCTTACCAGTAAGTCTGGAGGGGCCCATTAAAGTTCCATCCATCCCAGTTCTCAGAGGGGATGGGACTAAGTCCATCCTCTCCCATTTCTGAGTTGAATTTGAATTTAAAATCTGCTCAGAAACACACACATTTTTTTTTAAATCCTTACAAGGTGGTCTGAGGGTCTGCCTCTGTTCTCCCTCCTCCCCAAATGGTTCCTTTAAAACTTTTAACATAGGGGATCTGGACACCTGCACCTGAGCACTATAGCACACAGCACTGGTGTGGAGCTCTACTGTTCACAGGGAGGCAATCATTTTTTTTCTTGTACAATTCCCTCAGAAAACAACAGAACATCATCAACTTCTGTTGCTTCTAGGGGGATTTGCTCTATCTGTATCCAAAGCTCACAGAGGCAAGGAGCCCTGTGTGCTAGCTGCTTAGACTGTGGGCATTTCAAGGGCAACAGAAGTAGTGCACAACCCTCGGGTCACCTCATAATAGAATCTGCGGGACTGCAAGGTTCTGAATTATGGCCTAGTTTCTGGGGGAAGCTCTGAGAGCTGCTCTTGCTCCCTAGATTTTAGTCCTGTACAACATTGGGGCTTTGGACCTAGCTATGTTAAGAAGCCTGATGTTGAAAATATAACACCTGAGCAATTACCAAATACAGGTGAACAGGTGAAGTCAAGGTCTGATTGGACATAGTATATTTCTTAAACATATATGCAAGAATTAAAAATTATTCCATAATATAATATGTGGCTAATACCCAACAGAATATACAAAAACAGCCAAATGGTTTTACATGGCTTTATAACCTTCTTATGCATGTACAATGTATTCTCACATGAAATGATTTTGAGTTCGAGGTCCACTCTGTTGGCTATTAGCCACAGATTATATTTTGGAAGTACACACACACACACACACATATATACACACACAAGTAAAACTATTGCCAAAGTACAGTTCCAAATATTTAAAAGAGTGTACTGGCTCTAAGGTATGCCCATCAAGTGCCCATTCATAATTCAAGGTCCTGTTTTCAAAAACCATGACCTTAGACTTTATATAGCTCACTGTCAGCTGTTCTGCCCTGCAAAGATGTCCAAATGTGAACAATTCAATTTCAACAAATCCGTACCAAATTATTGGCATAAAGCAATGCCAGTATCTTAAAATTTCCAGTTGAAGGTGTCAAGAAGGAAAGGGAAATCATTCTACAAATGAGATCACTGAGAATACATGCTACAGAGAAAATACAGCCCTGTTTTACTCATCTATTGATATGGTTTCCTTCTGTTAGGATACATTGTAACCTGCATGTTATCTTGGTGCAATATCTCAGTAAGCCAATGTGATATTTTATCGATACTAGTTGGGGCCAATTTATGCCACAGCCAATTCCTCTCTGCTAGACTGAAAGCAGTTGACAAGTTAATGAAGGCTGCAAAATATGCTTATTTAGACCCTCAGTCTTGTTACAGTACTTAGTTCAACATATATACAGGTGCACAGACGTAGATAACAAAGAATGTGTGTTAGGAAGCATCTTAGCAGCAGGCTCCTTCTCCCTAGGTATGTTGATTAGGATATCTGTAGAAGAGCCCCTCAAGTCGTTCATGATCCACATCTTGAAAAGGGCTAAAGACTGCATTGTATTCCTAGGCCTGTTTTGCTTCTAGTTCCTAAAGGAGGAACATCATTAGTCCAAGCGGAAAATGAATGCACAAATATGCAAAAAATGAAATGTTTTGAAATCAGATAATAAAATCAAGAGAGTCCCTACCCTTCTTCTGCCTCCACCTTTCCTTTCCCCTTTTCTCTAAGCAACGTTCCTGTTGAGATGAGTGCTAAGGGCCTGATTATTGAAACTCTAAAGGGAAAAATTTCTGACACCAAGGGAATGCACCGCCACTGTTCAGTACGACAGCAAGATGCGGCGTACCCTAGCAATTCCATAACAAAACATGAATATATTACTTAAACTGAGGCAGAAGAATCAAAAAGTGGTTTACACAGAAAGAATGTTAGCTGAACTTTATGCCATTTGAGTTCGATCTGTAGCTTAGATTTATACTATGAATCTCTTTACACAAAAAACGTCCCACATTAGTTTTTACCGGGAAAATTGTTGCAAGCACAGTATGGCAGCTGTGTGTCTAGCTAGTTCTGTGGGGAATGGCCTTGCTGATGGAAGGTTTTGGGGTTGCTTTCTTCTCCAAAGCATCCCAGTGTCTCAATTTTGTAATTATAATTTTTAGAGTTGTGTCCAAATCCCCCCCCCTCCGATTTCTCTAATCTTTAGGGGACAAGTATCAAAATGTGCCACCATCATGGGACCCTTCATCTTTAGCAGCGGTGGCAGGGATGGCGTCTGAATTCAGTTTTTAAAACTATTTAGCTTCAGCTGCAGGCAGTGATGGCAGAGTGCCACTCAACTCAGCTTGAAGACTATAATGTCAGCTCCAAAATGATCCACATATAGTGATATTCTGAAATATTATGAGAAAACGTGGTGGTAACTAATATCTGGATTATTTTAGAGTAAGAGTGTGGGGCCTGGGTTGCCAAGTGCATGGTTGTGCTGTTAGGAATATAAGAAGCTGTTTTATACTGAGTTAGACCATTGGTCCATCTAGCTCAGTATTGTCTACACTAACTGGCAGCTCTCCAGGATGAGAATTGAACCACAGGATACAAATACAGAATAGATTGACTATCCTAACTTTAATACATGCCAGCACTTGCTGGGATAGCAAAGATACCTGACCTCCCCAGGAACAGCAGAACACATCATCCAAACTGTAGCATCAAGGCAAGATGTGGGAAAACTAGACAAAAGAAATTCTAACTTGTGAGTGTTCTGAGTTTCAGGATTTTTGTGCTGCTATTTTATGTGCTTATATATTTGTAACAAAGCTACCTCATATTTACTCCTGTGCATGTTCTTTCAGGTAAGCCTTGGTACTAAATCAGCACCTTGGCCTGTTGGCCAACTACTGCTGAATAGTCTGTTTGGCTTGGGGCTCCAAGAAGCAGACAGTGGTCTATAGCTCTCGCCTCTTGGAATTCTAAGGATGTCTGTTTAATTTTAAGGTTTGGGAGTCTCCTGGCCCAAACTAGTGGACAGAAAGGGTAGTGGTAGCATGGTCTACCTTACAGGGTTGGTTTGGTTATTTTCCAGCCCTGATAAGATTTTCAGTTGTAGGGTGCTTTACAAGAGCTGTGGTTTCCAGGGTTTGAGGACGCAATGATCTTGACAGTGCCAACTATGCAATGCATAACTCCTTCAGGGTCCTGTCATACATGATATAATAGGGGCAGTTCAGCCCATTTTCAAGGAAGAATTTCAATCCTCAAATTCTCAGCAATTGTAAACAAAATTCACATGCAAGAGGGATAGGGAGGATGGGTTCACATATGACAGCAATCCATAGTTCAGCTACATATGCCCAAGTCTTGAGCTTGGTTTCCCCATGTATTTCTCTTACCTCACACATTACACTTCCTGCTCCTACTTCCAGGTTTGATTGAAACATAGTTTGTTGTTACATCCAAACTTGGCAAACTATGGTTTGACTGTACTATAGTTTGCCCACTTCAGATCTAATGGCAAACTATCATTTAGCCAAATCAGCAAGTGAAGGGAGGAATCCATGTGCGTGAGGTGAGCAAGTTGGAATGCATGAACAGCCATATCATGGTTTGCTATTATCTGAGAACCAATACAAAGAGTCTCAGCCTTTACCTCAATGTTATACACCTATTTCTTCTCCCACATGCCCCTTTCCCCCTCTATTCATTATCAAGATTATTGTACCATGCCTATTAATCACCAGCACCTAGATGGTAGTGGGTCACACCTTCTCTGGATCTTGCATTCATATGATGGAATGCACTTGTGCTTTGATTACTATTGTGACACACCTACTGTTATTCACTTACTACTGTGAGTATGATGTACCTATAGTCTGTGATACATCTATTTTGCATTGTTTTCCCTCTTGGCTTCACTTTGTAAAATGAAAAAAGATTTTTCAGTTCCTTTTTTTCCATACTCAAGAGTATACATTTACCCACTCAGGTGATTACCTGAGTTGCATGGAGTGACCTTTGGTCCATGGCAGCTTATGACACAATACTTTTGTTAGTCATTAAAGTGCCACAAGAGTCTTTGTATTTTTCCCACAACACAGGCTACAGCTACCCTTCTGGAATTAAAAATTAATTCAAGAATCATTATGGGAAATCAACAATTTGGCTACATAGAATTTGTAGAAGGGGGTCTAAAGTGTTTTTAAAGAAATGAAATGTGATGAAGAATAGTTTAAAAAGAGAGAGAGCAAGAAAAAAGTGAGCAATGGGGACACCTGCTGTCCCTTGCTGCTTTTTGGTACCATCACTGTTTGAAGAAGCAATTTGTGTATGAAGAACTGTAGTGTTTTACCAAAAGACACACAGAGTATAAAAAACATCCTTCTGGTGTAAGCCAGATCAATAGTCACCTAAATTAGTGGGAAGGGAAAGGAGGTTCATTAAAACCCAGAAGTGTGCTTTGAACCTGAAGAAACTCACATTTCAGGAAGTGAAGGGGGGAATGTATATTTTTGAAAGACCATCCTAATCAATAAGCACATAGAGAGTAGTACTGTACTGTGCTGCTATTTTATGTGATACGCACTTAGAAGTACTGCGCTGCTGTTCTACTGTAATAGTTTTTCAGATCTTCATTTCGAAGCAACTGCCACCTATCTTATGTCTTGGGCTAGTCTTGATTTAGAATAAAACAGGAAAGCTTTCATGGAAGAGATTACCAACTCTATAAGCAATGATGATTCAGAAATAAATCTAGAAAAGAGAAATGTTCTTCGAGGAAGGAAATATGGAATTAATACCTAGCTCATACTTTGTAACATGAAATCCTTTTTTACACCTCCTAAGTTTGCTTCATTACAAACTTGTTACTGTATTGGTACGCGTTTGAGAGTCCTACCAAAATGAAGGGCAAAAAGTCTATATAGCATATACTGTATTTCAGATAAATGCTAAGCATGGGCAGGGCTTGCTGTGGCTCCGGGAAGATTTTCTGTACCGAGGGGGCTTACAGGCTTTCTTTTGGATTTGCTGGACTCAATTTTGGTGTGTGCAGACAGGGTCTATGTTAGTCCTAGGAGTGGGTCAATGCTGGGTTTGGGGAAAAAGGGGTACCTTTGTACAGCTTTCACCGATATACGGCTATGCCATTCCATGGAAAAAGCAAATCATGTCTTAGTCATATCCACACAAAAAATTAATGCCAAGGCCAATTCCAGAAGTTGTGCATTTTGCCAGGCCCTAAAATTATCAGAGGGGGTCACTGTCCTAACAATGCTACTTTTCCCACTTTGTACAGAGTATCCAAGGTCAGATCCAGCCTAAGAGAAATCATAGTCAGCATGCTCCTCCTCATTCAAGCTAGGGGGCACCAAGGAGGATAGTATGCCCAAAGACCCCCCCCCCAAATCTTGGAGCCAGCACTGTACTCTGAAAAATGTTTGGAGATTTCAGCTTGTGTAAAAGGCAGCCACCAGAGTGCAATCTGAAGCTTGCTCTTTGGGGCATATAATGTTTTGTGCAGTCTGCACTGCTTACAAGTTCATTTCTGTGCACAGTTCAAAATGCTAGTTGTTGTTACCTACAAAATGCCCTATAAAATTTGGGACCAGGAGTTTTGAAGGACTGTCTTCTCTTGAACAGGCATGAGCCTGTTCACCTGCTACATTCTTGTCTTGTTCCATGTCCAGTTGCCAACAGTCCAGTTGGCTGGGATGCAGGACAGGGCCTCTTTGGCTGTAACATCCGTGCTGTGGAACCCCCTGCCTTGGGAGACCTGGCAGTGGTTCCCTCTTGGTTGCCTTTTCAATGTTCTGTTAAGTCATTTCATTTTCTCTACCAAGGCTTTAATTGGTGAGCAATCTTTTTAGTTGATACGATGAGCAACCCCAAGCATGTTTACCCAGAAGTAAGTCTTAGTGTGTTCTGTGAGTAAGTTTGCGTAGGATTGACTGCAGCTTTATGTCTGCCGTCCCCCACTACTGTGAGTTATGTTTTTGTTTGCTCTGGTTTTTAGCTCTACTTGGTGTTTTACTACACTGAGCTACACTGTAATGTGGAATACAAAAAAATAGAATAAAATGTTTTTGTAAATAAAACGAATGAAGGTGAATTTTGCACTATTTTCATCACTATAGATTAGGGATGGAATGATCTGTCTGTTTCAATTCTCTCAGTTTCTCATTTTTCTAATACTAAATTTGGTTCTCCACATTTCAGCAGCAATTTGTGTTTTTTTAAAAAAATATCCTCATTTTGAAATTTGAAAATTTGAAATCTTCAACATTTAGTGCAAATTTCTCCCAATAAATACATTTTTGCATGCAGTTTTGAGTAATGTACAATTTTTTTGCAAGCAATGTATCCTAACATAATGCACTCGTATGTTATTTTCACCAGTATATTCATTTTGTGCACTCTTTCCCATAATATATGAATGTTTGTAAACATTGCTTGGTTGGATAACTGCATTGCAAAATTCAGATAAGTGCGAATTTTGAAGGATGGCCATGTTTCTGTTCTCATATTGTTTCGGAAAGTGAGGATTTGAACATTTGGCTTTAAATGCTTTCTCCCCCATTCCTACTATAGATTCATACTCCTCCTCACTATTCCATATCCTTCCTGATAGTATTGTTAAGGTTTTAAAACTATCGCCAAGCAGCTGATGCAGATGAACTTCATTCATTCTTTTTCCAGTATGTGCCTTTGGGCTGTTCCAAAGATATAATCATCAGCATGGTGGCCACCTATAGATTCAACACATCATGGTAGCTACTCATGGCAAGCTGTCCATGGGAGACAGTCTCTGCAGGATTTCAAAGATAGTTATAGGCCCTTTTGCAAATACCGTTTTTAACAGAGCTTTTGCAAGAAAGATCATGTAAATATGTATCTAGGGTCTTTTGAAAGGCAGATTGTTGACTTGACAGCTCATAACAGGTCCTCTGAACTCATTATGGAGTACAGTTTATCCTAACAGTTATTTGAACAAATTTTAAAATCTGTGTTAGTATGCTCAGGGTAAATAGTTGGGTGTAGAGTGCAGTGGCTATTATTTTGAAATTAATTTTCTTCTTCTTTGCTCTTCCTGTATAATCTATGTATAATGCTTTATGACTTTTTATATAATAGAATGGTTGATGACCCTGTCTGCATCCAGAAAAGTAAACAGGGCATCTTACTGGTTTTTCGTCTGTGGACAGAGGTTAACTAACACAGAGATCATAAGCATATTTGCATATTGTTCATAACCCTGTTTGCTCAAAAGTCAGTCTCTCTGATTTCAGTGTGACATCTAAAATATATATACCAAGAGGACTGCAGCTTTAGGCCCAGTTTACTTGCTACCACAGCAGCATAAAACTGCCAGTACCCACCTCCCCAAATCCCACCCCATAATCCAGTGTCATATTATGTTAGTAACATAACATGGGAACTCCGATCACATGAAACTACTCTGATTGCTTTGTTAGTTACTTCCCTTGCCACCGCTAATCAAGGCTGGAATGGGAAATCACAACATGATTATAGTAACACCTTCTGTGAGTATAGAAGATCTAGGCTTCTATAGGGTGCAAATGGGAAATGGAGCCAGGACATGGAAGACTGGTTTTACACATCCACTATGGGGGAGTAAGAGAATATATCAACAGGGCCTACGTAGAGGTAGCTATATCAATTTATTTCTGGTCTGTGTTAGTTTCACATGTGTTTATTCATAAGTCCATTCTAGCCCATTTCCGCATCAATCTGAGATTTGCTTTAAAAAACCTGCATGGAAATCCACATTTTCTTAAAGCATTTATTCCACAAAAATACAGTTTTCTATACTTTTATCCTAAAATGCATAATTTTGACTGCATTTTAACCAAAACTGTGTTTTAATATGTAGTCCAGGGCAGCCTTAGCCAACCTGGTGCCCTCCAATCATTTTTGGACATGGTGGCTGGGGGCTGATGGGAGTTGTAGTCCAAAAACATCTGGAGGGCACCAGGTTGGTGAAGGCTGGTCCAGGGAGTGTGTGTCTGGTCTGTTTGTTTAAAAATGAGGACCAAACAATATCCTTAAGTCGCTTTAGATCTTAGTATAAAATATTTTCTCCAGTTCAATTATAACTATATAAAATATAGAAGCAGAATATTAATGAAATTAAATTCATCTAGGACATTTATCTGGATGGCTACGATTCTCAATAGTTAGGGGCCAAACATTAATTTCCATTTGAGATATTTCAATATAAAAAGACCAGTTTAAATTTATCCACTGCATGCCATTTCCAGTCCCCTAAGCCAATTCAGTAGAAAACCAAAATGACAATGGCACTTAACTTATTCATAATCACATCTGTCATTTTTCTACCTGCCACATATGCCAAAGATTGTTATGTTTGGCTATGTGTTATAAATACACAGATTTCACATAGTTGGTGTATGTGCTTTAAACCATTTGTGCCAGGCGATTGCTGTATTCCTAGAACACAAGACATTGCCTTGATGAATAGTGATGTAAATGCTCCAGCAATTTTGCACATAAATGTGTCAGCTCTCTTTTACATAATGGAAAGAAGCCCTTTCATGGACTGGATAAAATGGGGTTTATGAATCATGGCAAAACATGCTTCCAATGAAGGGCAGGGGGGAGGGAGGAATGTGATTTTTCTCCAGTAAGTTCTTAAAAAGCTCTATGGACTCCAGCCAAAACATTTTTGCAGGATATTCTGTTATTCTAATAGTTAAGAAGAAGTTTCTATGATGATTAATAAAATTGTGGGTTGGGGGCAGGCAAATCCTACAAACAAGACAGCTTAGTAGAGTTGCCATTTTTCCTACTAAGGGCAGAAGAAATGAAAAAGGGGAGGGGGTGTGGTCCCTTCTCAATCTGATTTAGATTACTCTCTTGTACAAAATTATTTGACTTAATATTTGCTATTCCGTATGGCATCAAAAAATCTCCAGCAAGATAAAATTCTTTTGTAATCCAGTAACAAAGTGCTGCCTGTGAAATATTTTGTTTGAGCCTATGAAACTGTCCAACATAGTCCATTTAGTACAGACCTGTGGCCTCCACTGTATAGCAGCTCTCCAAGATCTGCTAGCTGAGATACTTTTAACTAGGCTAGTTTTAGATCATTTTAATGTTTATGTCATACTTTTTGCAGAAAATCCAAGCAGTTTAGAGTAAAAATAGGAAAATAAAATGGAACTATAAAACAACAAATCAATAATAACAGCAATTAAAATATTAAACAGCCATACAAACTGTAAACTCCAGCAGATAGCATTGGCAAAGGAGACGCCAGGAAGGAATTTCTCAATCTGGGTGCCACCCCCAAGAAGGCACTGTTTTTTGTATCTAGCTGCCTAATCTCATGAGTGGATAGAACAAAGAGTAAGGCCCCCAAGGCTAATCATAAAAGCTGGGCAGGTTCATATGGGATCAAGTGGTTTCAGAGAGGATCTGTACCATTTTGAGCTCAAATGTCAGTACTGGCACTTTTACTCAAGCCCAGAAACAGGGCAATGAGTGCAACTGGAATAAGGTGAGAATTTAAAGCTCAGATTCATCATATGCCGCCTAACAACCAGGCAGCAGCATTTTGCAGCATTTTGACATTTCTGAACTGTTTTAAAATATAGCTTTATAGTGACCGTGTTGGACTACTGCAAGAGCAATACAGCAACTTTGTCCCCAAGTTACCAGGACAACGACAAATGATGCCAAATCTGTCTTCTCCAGGAAAGGCTGCAGCTGGCAAACCAGCCAAAGCTCACTATCACATACAGAAAAAGTAATGATAAAAGAGTAGCTGCAACAGCACATCCAGTATTTCAGGAGGAATGCAATCCATCCAGCTTGAATATCCTCAGCCAGTTTTCCAGAACTCTGACCAACAGCACCTCCAAGTCTCAGCTTGTTCACCCCATCTATTCTTTTTTTTGTACCCCATCTATTCTTGAACCAATTTCAAACACGTGTTTTTCACCTCCACTTCCTACCCAGAATTAGAAGATGGACATGAGAGGTGGAGCTTACTGATGATTCTCCATTCCAAAACTGCAGATGAGCTTTTGCAATGCTTTTATGCTGACGTTGAAAAGCATGGGAGACATGGTATAACCTTGTGGCACCCTGCAAGCCAATGTCCACAGGGTGGAATCACAGCTTCCCAGGAAGGAATGGGACCACTGTGGAAAAAAGTACTTCGCCAACATCATTTCTGCTAAGTGTCCCAGAAGGATACCATTGTTGATGGAGTACCGAGACAACTAGAAATGCCAGGAAACTGGGAGCTTCTGCATGCAAAGCATGGACCATTGAGCTACGAGCCTCTTTACTTATCAGCTCTGAACGCTATAGTTACCCCAAGGTCAGGAGCAACAAACCTGTGATGCAGTGTAGATTGAGATAAAATGACTTGCCCAAGGGAACTCAACAAGATTGATGGCTGAGTAAGGATTTGTAGTTTGTCCCAAGGCCACATCTAACCCTAATACTCTAGCCATTGCACCACAAGTCATTCTTAGTTAACCTTTCTTGTTGTTCAGGATGTGCTTGCAAAGTTCCGTATGCCATACTGGCAAAGAGATGAAAATAACAACATGCTCAGACGTTCAAGCAGTGGCAAAAAGGCAAAATATCTGCAGAAATGAAAGCAGACATTTCAGATAGCCCCTACGGGAGGGTGGGGAGGGACCAAAACCATTTTGTAGTGCAAGGCATCTGACTTTATCCTTAGAGGAGAGAACAAAGTATAATAGGGCCATAATGTTGCATGTGAAGAGGGCTGTCACAGAAACAGGGGTATGTTTGTTTGTTCATTTATTTATTTATTAGATTTATTAGTCACCCATCTGGCTGGTTGTCCATGTTTCGCAGAGTCTGGTGATGCAAGGCTCTGATTTAGCTTTCATGCAGGGAGACTCTTCCAGCCCTACCTAGAGATCCCAGCATTTGAACCTGGGACCTTCTGCACACAGAGCAGGTGCTCTACCACTGAGCTACACCCCTTTCTTTTGGGTACTTTCTATGAAAATTGGAAGGTGGGGAAGGCTATACTAATTTATGCCTTTGCCATTCCCACCCCCTTTGTTTGAACAAGTTTTAATGCTCCTTCCTTTAATACTTTATTTTTGAACGATATGCTCAACATTAATTCAATCAGACGACTGGCATCTTGGCTTTTTGGCTTGATTTCTTCATTTTGCTCTCAAACTGTGAAATATGTTTTTAGAACTGATGAGAACGGGGAAAGAAGACAGTGTTTTTTAAAAAGCAATAAAAGCCCTGCTTTTGTTGTATGTTACTTATTTGCACAGCAAGGAGATTGGACAAAAGAGGTGAAAATGATTTCAGCATGCCTCACCCAACGTTGCCAAATGTTTTCCAGGCTCCCACGCACAGCTTCAGATCCCAGATTTCCCCTGTTCTGTAGAGTATATTGTAATGGTTAGAAGAGACAAAGTCTGAATGTGGGGATTCCTGTTTGGTTTTGTGCTTGTTTTTTTTTAAAAAAGACACTCAGACACATGAGCTAACTCCCACCTTCTCCACTTCTAAATGTTAGAACGTTTGCTTGCTCTTTTTTGGTTCAAGCTGGCTTAGCAGAACTACCAGGATTCAAACAAATAGGAGGTTCTGCTGGCTCTATAAACAAGAAAAGAGTAGGGAGTAAGGGAAAGCCACCTGAAGTCGCCTTTAACCCCTTAAGGGTGATGGGGAATGCAGGAAGCTATATTCTGCACATATAAGTGACTGTGAAATCCTGTTTAATTCTATTTGAAATAAGCCTGCCACTTCTTCAAGGAAGTGTTACTAGTTCTGAGAACACTTTTTTTAAAAACAACAACAACAACTCTACCCTCTCTAGAAGGCTGCAGATGTAACATTTATTCAAACTCTGTCCAAAAAGCAGGATTAAGGATGCTAATCACACCAGAATTAAAGGGTATCTGCACCGGAAAGAACATTGTCTCCTAGGGACATATAGAAATTTCAGGATGTTTTCACACAAGACATCAAAAGTACTAGTATTTCCCACATGCTTATTGAAAATATGCTCCATTCAGCAGTGTATTTCTAGGATGTTTCACTTTTGAGATATGCCATTTTTTTATCACAATGATGTAGGTTAGGTTGAGAGATAGGGGCTAACCTAAGACTCCCCAGATAATTTCATGCTCAGCAACATTCAAAGCCAAACTTTGCTTCTGGAGAGCACCTACTGCCTCCATTTTGTGTCCCCTCATGAGACCTTGGCTCTATTTTGTCCAGAAAAAAAGGATGTAGAGATCTAGCAAGCTACAACCAAATGCAATTAAAAGTTTCCCATTGAAACCGTCTATTGAGATAAACAAGGGCAGGCATTGGCATGGGACCACCTGAAATAGTTAATAGTCTTCTTCCAGTTCCTAATCTAATCAAAACCATACTTGGCTATTGAGAGCCCTAAGGTTCTGAGTGCCTTTACGTGGTCCTTAATCCTAGACGTCTTCCCTTGTTAAGCATTTATTTATTTTGTGTACCTGGAAATTAACAGTCCTGGATAACCCCACTCTTCCATGAGGTGTTTTTGTCATCCAAATCTATGGTTTTGGATTCCTGAACTGACTGAGTAGAATTTTCTGAAGATTATCAGCAGACACTCAGCCTAATAGAAATTTGAAGCTCCTGGCCAGTTGGGTGTCCATTCCTACAATTCCAAAACTCTGAACTCCAGGTGACTCTGTAAAAGAGTCTTGCTGTGATATACATAGTCTTGCCACAGCCTTGCTGCAACTGAAGGAAGTTTCTTCTGTTTACCTTCTAGATTTACCCTAAAGTTAAACTCCTCACTCCTTCCTGTGATTTGGAGTGAGCCTAATGAAGGGAAGGAGTTTATCTCGCTCACTTGCTCTCATGCCTGCTTTGCAATTCATACTGCTTTTATACCTTACCCCCCATTAAAAGTTAAAACACAACCTTCCTGGCTGGCAGCTACATCACTCCTCATTCCCCACTCTTTCTCACCCCTTCTCTGTGACAGCCTTCACAGTTAACTATTAAATTGCTGTTTTGTATCCTTTCTCAATAAAATTCAGGAAAAGCTTTTTTCTCGTCCGTTCTCCCACCCAGAGTACCTTATGAAGGCACTCCACTCCCTTGACTGAATGATCCAAAGCTATGCCTGCTGTGCTTCTGTGTATTTGGGCCAAAAATACCATACACATAAATAAGATGGGCCTTTGGCTTTAGTGAGATATAAGCAGTCTTAACTTCACACTGTATTATAACATATGAACAAGATTCCACCATAGTTATGCATTTTATGTTTCCCATCGAGTGACTGAGTGATTGATTGATAGAACTCTCTTATTCAAATCAATGGGACAATTATATCACTTTAGCTGAATCATCCATATTTTTTATTTATTTGTTTAGTGTGTATCCCACCCTTCCTTCCAACGGAGCCAAGGGTGGTACATACTAATTTCCCAATAAAATTGAAATTGAACAAGAACTCCTTACCGTCCTCTATATTCATTCTTCTTGTGGCATTGTAGCTAAGGTCTAGGTGATGATTGCAACAAAGATACAGCATGTGTTGAAAGGTAGATAAAAATCTGACCAATTTTGCCTGTCTTATGGAAAAAAGTGGCCATGGACCATTCTTTGGGTTTTCATTTTGACAACTGAGAACATGTTGCTGATTCTTCTCTAGTCCTTTATGTCAGAAATATAAAACATGTTTGTGCAACAGAAGTGTTTATGGCCATTCAAATTTCATTGTAAAGACACCAAGGGGAAAAAAAAACAACGGAGCAAAACTGCTGTCATGTCATTTTGATGTGGTGAAAATGTAGTTACAAAAACCATATGTTGTTTCATTTCAATTAAAGATTCAATGATGGAGCAGCAAGCTTCTTCTAATGTAAGTAATTCTTACTCATGTGAGTAATGGAAATGAAATTATTCATGACAGCAGTGGTAAAGTATGTCAAAATGACTCATAACTTAAGGCTCCATATGTAACTATTAAAAAAGGAGACCTGCAATTCATTACTAGTCCAATTTTGTCCATGTAGCAATGAGAGAAGGTACAAAGTGTTGGATTCTATGAGTGGTACACATTCTGTTCATATCCTAAAAGTTACCCATAAAAGTTAGAGCTGGATTAATAGGACTGCATTCAGACATCCTTTTATTCTGTTTTCCTGACATTTTCTTACCTGAGAATATCCACATTTTATTTGATCATTCAGACAACAAGTCTGGAAATCTAGGGGAATATAGTGGAAGTTTTGCACTCATTATTAATTGCTTCCAGAAAAAAATCCATTTGCAACCCCATTAACCCAGAAAATTACAGAAGTAACATAATGTAATTTGGGGCAGTATTCTGGCATACAATTCTTTCCTGCTCTTTTCATGGGAGAACAGAAGTGTGGATGTGCGGAAATGGTGGAGTGGCAACATGTTCAAGGACATTTATTGTTGTGTCACACCATGTCCACTAGTGTGAATGAAATTTAGCACAACATGGCGGTACATCAGTCAAAAAGCCACCGTTCTATAATGCAACAGATATCGCAGTAACAAAAGAACTGGGCTTAATAAAGGCGTATATCGCTGAGACAAATAGCTTGTTAACAACGCTGACCAGTTCTATTGGACCATTGCTTACAGAGAAAGTTAACCTTCCAGAAAACTCTGCCAGGACCCTTGATTCCCGACTCTCTCAGCCTCAGGTGCCCAAATTGAAATATAAGGCCCAGAAGACATTAAGCTCGACTTCTCGGAAAGGGGGAAAAAATTGAAAAAATAGAAGAATATTAAAAATAGCAAATCTGTTCCAATGGGGAAGATGAACTTCAAACCATTGTTCAGACTGCTGGAGGGTCCATCTAAAACTCTCCATGCTTCTCAATTCACAGCTAAAAAAAGAAAATCTTCCAGAGCTATTTCTTTAACTTCAAGTTCACCCGATTCCACTACCGAACCTGAGAAAATCTCTATTGGGATGGCTGAAGAGACACTGCGTAGGAACTATTCTATCCGAGACTCTTATAAATCTGATTATGCACCTTTTACCTCTCCTAGCCATGGACATGTTACGAAATGGAATTTACAGTTATCGAGAGATAAACTTGCGGTTATATTCTTAGCTAAGTCATTAGAATCTCGGCAAACTTCTTCAATAAGACAGTTTTTCTACACTTGCCTTGAGCCTTTGCTGCCGAATAACCAACACAGAAACTATATAAAGCATGTGACTTATTTATTTTCAAATGATGGCGTTAGATGAGTCATTCTTACAACAAAATCTCCATATATTGCTGACCGGATATATAGGATTAAAGAAACTTTACTTACTCAAGGTATCGTTGTGCAATGTTACTTTGTCAACAAGGCTCCTCCCCAACCGCTACTTAATTTTGCTCCCATACATAGGGGGTCAAAAGGAAATCAGACGCAGGCTCCTTCTATTACTCAAGAAACTCAGGACCAGCCATCCTCCCTGGCCTTGCCATTCTTTCAGCAACACCCAACAGCAAAAGCCACATCAGAGTACAGTCTATCTAAGGGAGTTGATTTTTCCCCAGAAGAGCTACTCCTTTTGAAATCTTACGACTGTCTTCCGAAGATAGAACAGGAAGAAATCATTAATAGACTAACCCAACTGATTTGTAGATTATCAAAGGGAAATTTAAATGTAATGAGAGCTAATTCTAAACCAGATAAAGACAATCTGTTCGATTTATCTCAAATAAAATCGCATAATTGCTCTCCCTCACAATTGGTGTCATCTAATAAAAACAACAGTTTCTCTTCATCTGGTAAGGAAATGAGACCTTCCAGTTTTTTTTTTATCAGGAATGGGTTCGGAGCCCCTTGAGGAAGTCGAATAACCCTTCTTGGCTTGAGATGCGCCTACTACAACCCGAGGAACAGGCTCCTATTGAAAGACTGCCAAAGTTTATTTCTGACTTCCCAAAGACGACTCAGGCTCCCAGAATTATTTCAAATGTCTGTACACTTTGTCCTGAAATAAATATTATTACTCCATGCCCATGACAACTGTCAGCAACATCAGTAAACTTACATGCCCCACCGATTATTTCACTATGCCGGAAAGGAACCAATATACCAAGAGGCATGGCAACGGGAGCCGTTTTATCCATATTATCGTGGAATATCACTGGTTGGAAGAGCAAGATGGCAGACTTGACATTCAAGCAATTTTTACAGCTATTTGACATCCTCCTCCTCCAGGAAACATGGCTCATTTCTGGTGAGTCACTCATGATTGAAGGTTATAAAGCCTGGTTAAAACCTGCCACTAAAATGGTCTCTAGAGGTCGAGGACGAGGGGGTTTGGCTATACTGGTTGCCACTCACCTAAATTGCCAAGTGCTTGAGCTCAACTTTCAAGTTCCGAACGTCTCCTTAGTGGTGGGTTTGTTGATCTCTGGACTTCTGCCCGTTATGTGTGTTAATATTTATATTCCCCCGGCTAATTCTAATTCTAGCCACCAAGAATCTCTCTGGTTGGCACTAGATACATTCTTAGAAGCCCTACAGGTGAGGTTTCCATCTTACGAACTCCTCCTAGGAGGAGATTTTAATGCTAGGATGGGTCCCAACTATCCTAAAGGTGATGATGCCTTTGGTGAGCTTCTTGAGGGCCTTCCCTTTTTAAACAGATCAGCCAAGGATAAGGCAGTTAATAAGTATGGCTTGGCGCTTTTTCATTTAATCCAAAAGTTTCAACTGTTCTGTTTAAATGGCTCTCCCTTAGATCTCTCCAAGGGCTCTTTTACATATCATGCAAGGACGGGGGCCAGTCTAGTTGACTACTTTTTAGGCTCCTCTTCGCTGATAAATAAAACAAAGGAACTTAATGTACTAAATAGACCTGAAAGTGATCACCTCCCTCTAAAGTTATCCTTAATGATCTCCACAGCCAATAGATCTGACATAACAAAGGCCCCCTTTATTGGTCCTTTGTATGGACGTAAATGTTTGAAATGGTCTGAGGAAATTGGGTTTAAGGTTCAGGGTTTATTGTCATCAAACTCCTTCTCTCAGTTACGCCATATGGCCATATCCAATCCATTAAATAGCTTAAAGGCATATGATTCTATATTAACTGAACTTTCCCCACGGATATCAGATCTTATGATAGCATTAGTTCCTCTCTATCCAAAGACCTGGTTTGACAAAGAATGCAGGACAGCTAAGAAACATCTGAATAAGCAAATCAAATTATTCCGAGCTTATAATCATCCAGACATTTTTCAGCAGTTATTAACAAAGAGAAGGGATTATAAATCTTTATTAAAAATTAAGAAACAAGCTTTCTATCAGGCAAATTGGAGGGCGTTGGAAAAAGCATCCCGAAAGGGGAATGAGACTGAATTTTGGAGACTCTTGCAGGGCAATCTGTCTCCTGCAAATTATAAAAACATCCCTCCTATTATGAAAGAAGAGTGGGAGACCCATTTTAGTTTGATTTTCGGTACTCCACTTCCTCCAAAATCAGTAGTCATCACAAAGGAGTTGGTTGACTTGCCGTCCTGGCCTCCGGTTACATCTGAAGATATAGGTATGCTGCTGGCCTCACTGAGAGCAGGGAAAGCCCCAGGAGAGGACATGCTCCCCCCGATCTCTATTTACAAAATTCATCGTGGTGGGAACCCCTCCTTGCTTCCCTTTTTACTGATATAAATAATACAGGCCGGATTCCACAGGGTTGGTTAACTAGCATAGTGGTCCCTATTTTTAAAAAAGGTGATCCTTCAAACCCTGCAAATTATCGCCCTATAAGCCTCCTGAACGTGTCATCAAAGCTGTATAGCCACTTACTTTTAAATAAATTAAAGGATTGGGATAAGCCTAATTCAATAATACACGAGCAACAAGCCGGTTTTAGACCCAAAAAATGTACATCTGATCAAGTATTTATTATCCAACATCTGATAGGGAAAACTAGATCTAAAGCCCATTCATCCCTTTATTTGGCCTTTGTCGACTTCTCAGTGGCCTTTGATACAGTCGACAGAGAGCTCCTCTGGCAAAAATTGGCTCAATCAAATATAGACCAAAGATTGCTTTGGTTGATCAGAGCCTTATACCAATCTAATGTCATCCAAGTCCACACTGGGAATAAAGGTATTCTATCTTCAAAAATCCCAGTCCACAGAGGAGTTAAACAAGGGTGTTTATTGGCTCCCTTCCTTTTTAATTTTTTTATAAATGATATTGTAGAGGCTTTATCATCCCCTTCCTTCCCCCCCCCTTCAATTGGCACAGAAAAGATCTCCATTCTCTTATATGCAGATGATGTGGTCCTGTGCTCCCAAACAAAGATAGGTCTTAAACGAATGCTACTGAAATTGGAGGATTATTGCCATTCCCAGAAACTTAAAATCAATCAATCCAAATCTAAAATTATGATCTGTGGCAAATCCATGAAAGCAAAGAACAACTGGGTATTAAATGGGGTCCCTATTGAACAGGTGTCGACTTTCAAATATCTTGGCATTTTGCTGTCGAACAATCGTTTGTGGACCCCACAGTTAAAATCAGTAACCTCAATAGGCGCTCGTGCCTTAGGCCTAGCCAAAAGATTTTTCTATGCTAGAGGGGGACAACTTGTCCCCCCAATGATAAAAATTCTAAAAGCCAAAATACTATCTAAGATTTTATATGGCGCAGAATTATGGGGTCCCTCTGCTAGAACTAATTTGGAGACCATACAGAATGCTTTTATGAGATCAGTGTTGGGTCTTCCTCATGGGACCCCGTCAGCCCATCTTAGAGCTGAGCTTGGATTACCATCAGTAATGGCTTGTATCAATATGGCATACTTACGGTTTTGGCTTAGGATTTTTAATATGAACGATTCATCCTTGGTCAAGAAATGCTGGAAGGAGCAAATGTCGCAGGGAGGATGGGCCAAGGAATGTCAGTCATTGCTTTCCAAATATGATCTTCCCCTAGACAATTTTTTGAAATTAAGTAAATCTGCTCTCCGGAAGTGGATTTATGAACATGATGCAGCTCAAGACTGGGCATCTATAGTGATGGCCCCGTTTTCCAACTGGTATCCAAATTTCCAACTGGATCACTCGTTAGCAAATTATCTAGAAGTACTTGACAGAGCCCCTATTCAAAGAGCTTTTACGGCTCTACGTTTTCAAGTTATGTCCACGGCCTATCTTGAAGGCTGATTTCGGGGCTTACCGGTGGCTCATCATCAATGTATTTATGGTTGTAAGGCAATTGAGGATATTGCCCATTACTTACTCCATTGCCCACTTTATGACGATCCTAGGCGAAAATTTCTATCTGTATTTTTAGATTATTTAGCCCCTTGTACAGATAAGGAAAAGGTCAATGCACTTTTATTTGACAATTTTATATCAGTAACCCTTGCGATCACTAATTTTGCTGTGGCCGCACAAAAAATGAGAGACTCTTTTGTCAAAGGATCCTTTGTGATGAAACAGTCTCCCCATGTTTTAAATGGTTTAGTTATGTAAACTCAATAAAGGTACTGAGGAATACATGTATGTATATTTGCACATGGCTTTTAGCTAAGTTTGAAATAAAGTTTTATTGTATTGCTGTCATTAACATCAGTAATACTAATGCAATAAACCCCATGTCATAAGAATGACTTATGGTCCTTCCAGGCGAAGACAATAACCACTTGACACAGGTATATCGAGTCCAAGACATTATAATTTATTGCAGTAAAGGCTAACCATTTCCATCACACACGGGGTGATGCATGAGAGAGCCCTGAGCCCCCCAAAACAGGGATTTTTATACCCTCTACAAAACAAGCTGGTTAATTTTACACCCATGTTTGTTATGCTCTGCTTCATAAGTAGTCTAGTTAGTCTTTTCCCAAGGGTTCAATAGTTTAATCCTTACTTTTGCAAACTCAAGTTTAAACAGTGAGTCACAGTCTGCTGACCATGCCTTAAGCTTTTAAACAAACAAACAAATACAAGCAGTATCTGACCCTTTGTCATGCTGTTTATGCTATTTGCATTCTTGCACACATCTTATGGTTATACTTTACCAGCTTTACAAGGCAAACAGGAGACAGATAGTTAGCTAAACATCTTGAGCCAAATTCCTTAAATCATTAGGACTTTACACATCTTAAGGCATCTAGGCTTTACTTTAAGAAATAGTATTCCCAAACAGGTACTTTGGACTACCAAGGGCTAAAATTTTCTTTTAACACCCCACATCTGAATGCAGCCATGTTCATCTGCTGGCATGTTTGGTAAAATGCAAAACCAGCCATTACCAGTGAAGCTAGTAAAAAGGGTTGTGAATTTGCATTTAAATTTGTAACCACAATTAACTGAGCGCACAGTTTTTGCCACTGTGCATTATAGCCTGCCTCCATGTATTCAGCTATTGGAATGTGAGAACTTTGAGCATAGGACATTCAGAGGGAATCATAGAGATTGCAGGCCTATTCGTTGCATGCACAAAACATACTGTTTGCAGAAAAGTGCCTCCAATGGAGGCCTACCCTAACCCTCCAAACCTATAGCCCAGTCTCTTCTCTGTTCATTCATGATCAATACAGTACCTCACATTTTGGACTTGTTTCTGTCCATCTTCTGTTCTGGCCAATCATCTCTGGATAGCACAGCCAATCACAATCATTGCTATGGTCCCACCCCTGTCTCCAGGGGTATAATTCTAGTAGGAGTGCTTAGAAAGGGAAGGGCTTCCCTCAGCACCTTCAGGACCTCCATTTTGATTTTATTTCCCATAGAACAAGCCCTAACCACTCAGGAGGAGTACCTCAAAAATGCATTGGAAGTTCCATAACATTAGGGCAGGACTCTGAAGAGCCTTCCCAGTGTATTTCAATCTGAGCCAATCAGATGCATGCATTTGCAATCTGCATTGGCTCCTCTCTGAGTTTGTATTGCTATCCACTTGCTTTTGCAAGCAGCAGGCTACAGCAACAGGAAGCACAATTATTTCTCTGCAGCCAGCCTTTGAAAGCAGCAGCAAATTTCTGTGTGGGTTCAGTTCAGTATTTGATGTGCAGAGTAGGTGGGTGGGTGGGTATATGTTAATGCATGGGGAGCAAGGGAAAAAATCACAGAGTGGTGCAGGGGGGTATGTTTTTTCCCTGATGGGCCTTTTGCTGACTGTTGGAGAGGGAGGTAGAGGAGGAGAAGGATGGCAGTGGCAGGTAGGTAGGGCTTGGCCCTAATGGGCCTTTTGCTGACCATTGAAGGTAGAGAAGGAGGGTGGCAGTGGTGGTGGTGGGGGTTAGGGTTGGTGACTGTTGAAGGGGGAGGGGGAAGAGGAGGAGGAGGGAAAAGCAGGACACAGATGGATTGCTCTGTGTGTGTGGGGGGGATAGGGTTGCCAGGTCCATGGCCTGAGACTGATCCTGTATCTTTAGGAGAAGAGAAAGTCAGCCAAGTGCAGGTGTTCTTGCAACTCTGTGATGGGGAAAACCACAAGGTGGAATTCTTCCTTCCCCCTGCACAACTTTTAAGGATGCAGAAGACCTCTTGGTTGCCAGGCCCGGCCTCTAATAGGTCTTCTGTATCAGTTGTTCAGGGGGAAGGGAGAATTCCACCTTGAGGTTTTCCCCATTACAGGGTTGCAAGAGTACCTGCACTTGGCTGAATTTTTTCTTCTCCTAAAGATACAGGCTCAGGCTCAGGCCATTAACCAGGCAACCCTAGAGGGGAGGGGGTGACATCAAAACATCAGTTTTGCATCTAACCAGATGTAGCTTGAAAGAAAAGAGTGGCCACTGTGTTGTCTGTCTCTCTGTGTGTATGTAGGCAGGCAGAAGGAGAGAGTTGTTCAAAAGAGTTTCTAGTGTTGATCATGGCAGAGTGGGGATCTTCCAGATCCTAGTCCAATGCTCTAACTATTGCATTTAAATGCATATAAATGCTCATTTTGTTTTATTGATTTTATTGTCTTTTGCAGACTCCTTCTAAACAGTAGTAAGGCACCTTTCAGTTTCTTTAGGTTCTATTTGTAAAACTGCAATGTTTAAGTATCCACAGAATCTTTCAGTGCAGGAGGATGGGAAGAAAACCAGACTTTGGCCACATCCCCATGACCCTGTTGGCCACGCCCCATGACCTCACAGCAGCCCCACCAGTTTTAGAGTGCACCAGCCGCCACTGCTCAGACCATAGTGCCAGATTTTAAACTATGCACAGAGAATTATTGCAAGTATCCCTTACCCTGATTCTGCTACCAAGTCTAGCATTGGTAAATGGGTAATGACAAATGTTTTGTGGTGGAAGGGCTCACTGGAGACAGTGGCTCATTCAGTTTTCCTAGCTGCAGACAGTTCTCTTCATTTCACACAGATCTCCTAAAAATAAATGAAGAGGCACAATTGACTGGACCAGATGGCAGACACTTCTGACCTAGTCAATTTTGCTAAGGGGAAAAAAACCCCTTCATATAGTTTATTTTCTTTTTAAAGGACTACATGACTGCACAGTATAATAAATGGATATGTGGATATCTATTTCATGTCCTCGAATGTCTTTTAAAAACCCCTACCTTTTAAAATAATTACAAAAGTGCTGCAGTCATTGATAGGCATAATGGAGAAGTGGGCTTCTCCATCTTCTCAGGGACCGTATGCCAATAGTTGCCCATGACAGTTACTTCAGAATATGTAATATTTCAAAAATAATAGTGTGCTTGTTTCTGCAGTTGATCAGACATGATGGCCAGGACACAGAATTAAGTGTGTGCAGAGGAAGGTAAAGTGAAAATGAACACTGAGTTGTTAGCCCATGGAAACTGGGAAGAAATGTGTCCTTAAAACCAAATGTGGGAATCAGTCAAATTTTGATCATGAGCAAAACTCATCTACCAAGCTGAATGCAACTACCTGCCATCCAACATACTGTGTTCTGTTGCAATAGTTTCTCCACAGGAGAAGTGTGAAAATAAAGCAACTTAGGGTCACATGTTGAAAAGAGTGGGAGCAGAGGAGAGAATAAATTAGTTTTCAAAATAGGTCATAAGTAAGACTCAACTTCAGAATGCTTTTTTCACAGAAATGTCCCTTTGTGCTGTGTTGGCTGCTGTAGAATTCTCACAAAAATATGACGTAAACAAAAAATGCCAGTGCCAAATTGGCATATCAGTTACACATTTCAGGCAAGTATTGTTTGGAAGAAAAGTTTGTGCTATAGACAAAGGATATCTGGAAAGATGGCTAAGAGGGCAACACTGTGCATACACTTAACATGGAGAAAGTCCCATCAAACACAATGGGGCTTACTTCTGAATAGACATGTATATGATTACACTGAAGGACTGACACGACAGCTATTTTTTAAGGCAGGGAAATGACAAATGGAGGAAGAAGATATGATACTCAAGCAATGTAGAAGGATACCCAGTGTAAAACAGAAGAAGCTTTCTACAAAACACACACACACAGGTTTATAGGAGAAGAGACAAAAATAAAGGAAAACATTCTAAGGAAATTAAATCAGAATTAAGTATGACTGCAGAAATAAGAAAGAAAAAATGTAAAAAACTGCCATGTGATGGTTTACTGAGAGTATAGATAGAGCTAGCTTTTCCATATTAAAAAACTTAGAGCACTTCAGAAAGCCAAATACATCATACATGTTGATGGCAATTCTGTGTGCCTGTGCATACCTGCATGTCTTCAGCTAACACTTTCGGGATGAAAAGTAGTGACTATTGCTTATCATGCTGCCACGATGGAAAGGTCACAGTCCCACTGCTAAGTGTCCAGTGCTTTTACAAAACCTGTTAACTGTTCAGCCTCCTCTTTTATCGAATTTCCTAGGTTATATTGCACCATATTATACAGCCACAAGAGTGGCTGTATACTATAGTCAGCAGGGATTTTTTGCGTTCTACCATGTTAAATGAAAATACCCCCCTCACCCCTTTCTGGTGCTTTATATAGTCCCAATTCAAAACAAACACAAGTCTTATACATTTGGATTCAGAATTGCTTGCTCTACAACTCTGGAAGTTTTCTTGGTGATACACAACCCCCCCACGGAGAATCCAGAGGTTAAAGTGAAAAACGGGAGGGAAAAAACTAGAAGCCGTTTGGACTTTTTTTGGAGAAATTTACATAATCTGTTGAAATTCATTAAAAATCAGAGATGACTGTAAGGTATCCCTAATCAAATTCCTGAGCTTGCCCCATACACAGTACTTAATCTGTAGTAGGTTTAAATTTAAAAAGTGGCATGGTTTATTTTTAATTAATTTTTTTAAAAATGTATTGTAGTGGGTTATAACGTACCGCATGCGTAGAAGAGTTTTTTCTTTCACTCTCCCTCCCCTTCCCCTTCCAGTTACTTGGAGGAAGCAGGGGAAGTCTGCTCCTGTGATTGGTGGGCAACAGACATGTGACTCACACTGGCCTTCTGCTGAGCTTGCTCTGTGTGAGGAAGCAAGAGCGAGAAAATGGCCAATGGAGGAAGAAAGCAGCAGCAGAATGGAGGTGAGTGGGAAAGTTTAGAATATTTTTTTCCAGTCTGATGTGCTTCAGAGTGAACAAATAAGAAGACCTAGAGCCCAGCTAAGTCTTGCTAGCTGGATCCTCCAGAAAGTCACGTTAACCTGCTTTTCTTGATTCTGCCTTGTGTAATTATAAGCATTGAACGGTGCTGTGCTTCTATAGCTAGAATGAATTTCCAGTGTAACATAAGATTGGTTTGGAGAAATGTACTGGTTTCCAAAGTAAATTCTCATGAAACCTACAGGCTTCTTTTTAAAACATCAAAGCTTCGGCTATGGGCAGTATATAAATACAATAAATAAATAAAATAAATAAATCAAGTAAGGAAAATTGTGGATTCCCATGTTAACAGGTTTAAGTAATTGGGGTACACCTATAAATCATACCAGCAACAGAGGATACTGTGTTTTAGCTTGCATGTTGTTTTGGAAAGTGCAGATTAGGTACATTTCCTTTTAAATGTGAACTGAATCAAATTTCTCCTCCATTCCTAGCTGAACTGTGGTCTTTACATGATTTGTCTTTCTTGTGAATATACACACCTTTAGCCCTTCCCATGTTAGATGCAGATACTTATTTAGCTGTGTTTAGGCATTCCCCTTAACACATGAAGTGTTAAACCAGGGATGGGGTCAGGAACACACATGCAAGCACAGATGCAACCCAATATATCTGGGTGCAGCAGCTACATTTTAGATTTTTGCACAATTGTGAAAGTTTTTAAAGCCAGATTGATTGCACATGATTTTGAAGGGAAGGAGGAAAAAGTCTACTCAGAAGTAAATCACACTGAGTTCAGTGGGACTTACTCCCAGGTAAGTGGAGTGGAGCATGTGTGTGCTAGCAATGCGTTTCAGGGAAGGAAGGAGGAAAATTGTCTACTCAGAAGCAAATCCCATTGAGTTCAGTGGGGCTTACTCCCAGGTAAGTGGAGCAGAGCTTCTGAATAGACTTTTAAAAAATTGCAGAGTCCTTCAAAGCTCCCCCCCATTTTTTGACTCTTTCCTTCCCTCAAGCTAGATTCAGCGAGTGGGGAAGGCAGGCAGTGGGAGAGAGTACAGGTGGGGGCAGGGCGATTGAGCCAATGGAAAGGGCAGGCTGTGGGAGACAGTGGGGGTGGGAACACACATATACACACACATCACCAGAAGTAAGTTGCACTGAGTTTATTGCAGCTTACTCCTGAAGTGAAAGTGAACATAGAATTACAGCCTTTAACTTCTAAATTCAGTCCTTTCCTTTAAATACTAGGTGATTTATCAATAAATATTATAAAATTTATGTCTTAAATGTTCAGTGTGTCATCATGTGACTCTTACTGTTGCTTGTTAAACACCTGCTCTTCAGGATAGTGCCACAAATAGATTCCAAAAAGTCTGCTTTAAACTTGCTCCAAACCCCCTGTGGCATGTAATGTATGTAATGAATGTTCCAGTTTGTCTGCATCCTTCTTGAAGTGCGGACACCAGAACTGGATGCAGTATTCAAGATGAGGCGTAACCAGTGCTGAATAGAGGGGAACTCATACTTTACGCGATTTGGAAACTATACTTCTGTTAATGCAGCCCAAAATTGCATTTGCGTTTTTTGCAGCCACATCACACTATTGGCTCATATTCCACTTGTTATCAATGACAATTCCAAGATCCTTCTTGCAAGTATCCCCATCTTATAACTGTGCATTTGATTTCTTTTTCCCAAGTGTAGAACTTTGCATTTATCCTGGTTGAATTTCATTCTGTTGTTTTCAGCCCAATGCTCCAGCCTATCAAGGTCCCTTTGTTTGTCTTCCACGGTATTCACAAGGTTTTCCCAAGGTTTTCCGTCTGGAAAGGAAAGGGGGTTCCCCTCTGCCCAGTGCACACCCACCCAATATCCTCCCCTCCCCCTCCTCTTCCCCTCCCTGCCCCTCCCCTGGGTCAGTGTTGAACTATGAACTGGGAGACTGGGGTTTGAATCCCTACACAGCCATGAAGCTGACTGGCTGACCTTGGGCCAGTCACTGCCTTTCAGCGTCAGAGGAAGGCAATGGTAAAACCACCTCTGAATACCATTTACCATGAAAACCCTATTCAAAGGGTCACCATAAGTCTGGTTGACTTGAAGGCAGTCCATTTCCATTTTCAAATATGATTGCATAGAAATAAATCCCACTGAACTCAAGGAGTATGCAAATGATCAAACCCAACCTCCCTTCTCCTCCCTCTTATCATCTCCCTCTTGCCCCTTTGCCCCTCCCTCCCCATTCCCATCCCCTTCCAATCCTCTCCTCCCCCTCCCCCTCCCCCTCCCCTTCCTCCTCCCCATGGTCAGTTTTACCTATCTTAAGCATGATTGAATGGAAGTAAATACCATTGAACTCTATAAGCATGCAAATGATCAAACCTGCCCTCCTCTCCCCCTTCCTTTGCCCCCCTCCAATATACTCCTTCCCTCCCCCTTTTTCCCCATGGTCAGTTTTTCCTATCCCAACCATGATTGCATAGGAGTAAATCCCATTGAACTCAATAAGCATGCAAATGATCAGACCTGCTTTTCTTCTCCTTCCCCTCTCCTCTCCCTTCCTCCTCCCCTGCCCACTCCAGCCCTCTCTCCCTCCCCACCTGGTCAGTTTTACCTATCCTAAGCATGATTGCACGGGAGTAAATCGCACTGAATTCAATAAACATGCAAATGATCAAACCTGTCCTCCACCCCTCCCCCTCCTTCCTGCTCCTGTCCCCCTCCTCCCCTCTGTGTTTCCTCCCCTCCCTCCTTCCTTCCTTCCTTCCCCATCCTCTGTGGTCCGTTTCACCTATCCTAAGCATGATTTCAGGAGAGCAAATCCCATTGAACTCAATAAACATGCAAATGATGAATCCATTCTCAGCAAACTTGCACAGGACAGGATCCCATTTCTTACCTCCCGGATTAAAAAGCAGGGAAATTCACTAATAGGCAAAAAACCTTGCAGTTTAAGAATGTACCTATAGCCCACAGCTATTTCTATCAAACTTTAAAAAGCAGGGAAATTGGGCAGCTATAGTGAATGCACCAGGGGAGCAGGAGACCTGAACTCCTCTCTGAGATATTGTACTGCCCTACAAATTGGTCAAAATGCAAACACCATTTGGGTTGGTCTTTCACAGTCCAATCCACTTGCTGTGTAGCTTGGAAGAATTTGGTAACATGTGCCTCTGAACATATGGTGAGTGGTGGCAACACCTGCAATCAGCCCAAATAACAGAAACAAGACATGTGCTGTGCTGATCTTGTTTTAGCAGGGAGGAAGCAACATTATTAAGACAGTTGATATAGTTCAGATGGTCACTTTGAATTTGTCTGATTTCCTTTGCAATTTTAGTGACGTTTCCTATAGGAAATCATTTTCTTTTGTTTCTATTTCTGTGAATGTGTGAAGTACAGCAACATTTTGCAAAATTTACACTAAAAAAACTCCAAACATAATAATTGCACTGACTTCTGCAGAGTGTCTCAATTTGCACAAGATAAAACAGTGGGAGGTGAAATATATTCTAGCAAAATGGTAGGTGTGCTCTATGTTTTTAATTGACTGTGCCCACCTTGCCTTCAATGAAATGGTTTAAACATAGCAGGCTGAAAACATGCATCCTCTTTTTTCCAACAGCTAGAGTCATTGCTGAAGCAGCAACATATTGGAATCAGTCTGATTTTACATCAAACTGCAGTTTCAGATTCAACTGTTAATGCACCCAAAATAGAAATAGGACATAACCTCCAATTTGAAACACAAAAGGCTGTGTTCATCATCATATGACACTGACCAATAAAAAGGCTTTGAAATTAATAAAAATAAATTTGATACATTTCTGGGATGAACAGTGAGGGAAATAAAATTTTCTAGTTCACATTCTCTGTAGAAACATTAGTAACACAGAAAAGAAGCAAAGTAAGAAGAACACCAACAAACATACAAAAATATAATTCTCTATCTTTGGAGATGGCAGGTGTTGCCACCACTCACCATATGCTCAGAGGCACATGTTACCAAATTCTTCCAAGCTACACAGGAAGTGGATTGGACTGTGAAAGATCAACCCAAATGGTGTTTGCATTTTGACCAATTTGTAGGGCAGTATAATATCTCAGAGAGGAGTTCAGGTTGCCTGCTCCCCTAGTGCATTCACTATAGCTGCCCAATTTCCCTGCTTTTTAAAGTTTGATAGAAATAGCTGTGGGCTATAGGTACATTCTTAAACCGCAAGGTTTTTTGCCTATTAGTGAATACTTTCTTTTGTTTCTGTGGAAGCAAAATAAGGTAGGAGCAGAATGCACAAAATGTTTTTTAAAAAGGGTCTCTTCCACTCACTTTAAATAATAGGTAAACAATACCCATTATTTTCAAATAAACAAAAATGGGTCTAGGAGAAAACAAAGAGCCCTGTGAGCCCTTAAAGACTAGCTATCTTATACATGTCTATTCAAAAGTAAGTCTCTTTGAGTTCAATGAGACATACTCCTAGCTTAATGGATATAGGATTGCAGCCTCACAAATTTATTACAGCTATAACCTTAAGCAAATTTCCTAGAAAGTTAATCCCACTGAACTTGCTTCTGAGTTAATATGTTGGGGATTGAGTTGTTCATCTGATTTTAAGATGATTACATTAACCTTATTCCTGTTGACTAGTTACAAAAGCCAAGTTGATAGTGCTGCTAAGAATTTTTTGAGTGTGTGTGAAGAAGTCAGATTGCAGATTAAACATTATTCATCATCTGATTGTCCTCCTTATTCAGAAACAAGACATTGTCTTTAAAAGTTTGCGCAAAAGGGTGTCTCTGCCAATATGCTGCCAAGCAAGCCATGAGCTGACCAGTGCCAAGGGGAATGCAAGGCACGGATTTTTTTGCCAAAGTGGGATCAACATTCTTAAGCCTTCAGGACCTTGACAAAATGAAATTGCTACAGTAGATAAGAAAGTTTGGATTGGCTAACTCTGTTCCCTAGGTGGAAATAAAAAATGAAGCAAAGACATGGCTCTCTAGCAAGATAGCCAGGAAAAAAAAGTCCAAATGGCACAGTCATGTTGAACAGGGAAAAGAACCAAATATCATCCGTCAGCAGATGGTACCAGAGCAACAGGGCACCCTTTCAGATAGTGGAAAGACACTGCATTTCTAGACCATGAGCATGTGGTAAGGATTGAGAAATTGGCACTTAATACACAAACTAGACATATATGTAACCTAAAATGGCACACTGGTTTCTGAATTCCAATTGTGTATGAAGTACAATGAAGCCAACACAACAACAATAAATTACCCCCAAACAAGTGGATGTTATTATACCCATAAGCTTTATTTTCTATTTGAGAAAAGGGAGGGTTTTAATAAAAGCTAAGGAAAGAACAAGATGGAGAAAGATGTATATTTTAGAGCACTTTCATTACCTCTACTTGAGGAGAGCTAATAAAAATTCCTAATTGAAAACAAGTACCTGAATGATGCTATAGTAAGCCAGAGTTATATTTCCTATTTATTTATGTATAAATTATGTATTTAAAAAACATTTTGCTTTTTGGACAAACTGTAGAAAATTATTCTGAATGTATAAAATATATATTTCTAAGGTTGACACATACAGAGGCACAGGCACCATCTTGGGAACTGAATGTGGAGTATATAAATTCTATGTAAATGGAGAAAATGTGATACAATCCTTTTTTTCCTGAGCTGCAAATTGCTGTGAGATAATTTCATGATTGTTACTGAAACATCTCTGATTTCTTTCCCATTTCTACACTTGATTTTTCCTCTGCGGAGCCAGCATCCAAGCCAACCATCTGTGACATGGTTAACACCCACAGTCATTTCCTGTTATGCCACATACTGACTATAGTGGGCTGCTGTATTTTTCCAGCACCCACTCTGCTGTCTTTTATAGTCCGATTATACCATTAGACATAGACAATGAATCATAGTAATTGTTCCAATATGTACAAACTGCTCAGGAGCCTTAACTCTTCAAAGGCCCTTTAAAGTTTATTTGGTGTAGGTCTTTGCTTAACATAGCAAGGGTTTGGAACAACAGCAAAGATGATGAATTTTTAAAACATAATATGCAGCTGAAAACACCACATACCAGTGACACATCCTCAATTGTCTTCATTTAGGAACTCTGCTGATCCATGCTTAGAAACAGGTATCTGGCTATTCTTATTTGTACTTACTTGAACAAACTGTACCAGGCAGTGGTTATTGTTGTTAATGATTGTTGTTTTGTTTTATACTATTTTATTCTTGTGTGATCATTGTGTATTATGTTCCATAAATACAATAAAGACATGCTTACAAAAAAAAAGTGTGTGAAGAAACAGGTATCTGCAGGTAGAACCTGTGGAAAAGGCTGGCCTAGGGCAGGAAGGTTACCCCACATCCATCATTCTGCTCAAAGAATAAACACTTCTCTATTGCAGGATCTAGAACTGAGATTTAGAGTAGAATTGGCATGTCACTGGATAGGATAACACAACCATTTATAATGTAGTGGCCATGGTAGCAGCATGACATTGGGACGGAACAGGTATAAGGCACATGATGTGTGGGTGGGCTTGAGGGAAGCAAGGATGATGAGTGAGACAGGCAAGTGTGGGGTGATGGGCAGGTATGGAGTGTGAGGCAGGTGAGTGGGGAAAGCGAGGTGGATGGGTGTGGCAGGAGCAAGGCAGGCAGGTGTGCAGTCTAGGTGCCCTTTGCTGCAGCAGTGGTTGTCTGGGGCTGTGTAGGACAGTGGCATGGGACTGGTGGCAGATCAATATGTGAGGCGAGCAGGTTGGCGAGGGGAGTGGGGGTGATGGAAGGGGTGGAGGTTGATGAGGGGAGGGGGGTTGCCTGGGGTGGTGAGTGGACTGAGTGGGGGATTGGCAAGCAGGGGGCAGACCCCCCCATATGTGTGTATACACTAGGGATGAGGGAGAATAAATGCTAAATTGGACTTAGTGCTGGATTCCAACTGAATTTGACAGTCCGCTATCTTTTCAGACCAGCACTGATTTCTGGGCTGTGTGGCTCTGGCTGTAATAGGCACGGATTTTTTGCAGTGGGCTGCAGCTGTAATTGGCATGGATTTTTAAAAAGTTAATTTTCTTGATTTCACGTAATTATCTTTATAATTTCATCTAAATTGATCCATTTGTAACAGTGGGTAGGTGTGATAAATAGGAAAAATAAACCACGTGGAACACCGTGATCATTTACATAGGCATTTACATTAAAAATTGTGCAGGTTTTTTTGCAACCAAAAGAAACACAAAACAGTGAATCGAATCGGCAAGCACTAAAACAAGCAGGAACAAAAAAAGGGTGGATCAGGATGGAACAGCAATCGGAATACAAGCAGATCAGAACTAGGCAGCTAACCCCATCCCTACTGTATACACACACACACACATGCATGTGTAGAGGAAAACAGTTAAAAGTGCGGTTAGATGACAATAAAATGCAAAGAGTTCAGCCTGCTATAATTCATTTGGAACTTAAAATGTATGCAAAATAAACAGTAACCATTCACAACAGCAGGGCCAGTTCTAAAGGGCAGCCAGGTGGGGCACTGGCCCGAGGGCCCCTGGAGCTACAGAGGGCCCTCAGCTCTCCTTCCGCAAACTGCCTTCCCCCCGCTTTACCTACCTTTCCATTGTTTTTTGCGGCTTACAGATTTGCCATCAATTAAGATGACAGTCGAGGTTTCCTTAAGGGGCTGAAGCCCCTGCCGCCATCTTGGCTGATGGCACGCATGCGTGCTACATGCACATGTTGCTGCCATCAACAAAGATGGCGGCAGAGGCTTCAGCCCCTTAGGGAAACGTCGGCCGCCATCTTAATTGATAGCAAATCTGTGCGTGCCACAAAAAACAATGGAAAGGTAGGTGAAGCGGGGGGGTGGCAGAGCGGCTTGGAAGCTTCTGTCTTGCGGTCCGCAGATGCTTAAGTTCCATGGATCATGGAGGGGGAGCAGAGGGGCCCAGGGCAGGCTGGTATCCAAGGGCCCCAGCATGCCTGGGGCTGGCCCTGCACAACAGCATTCTTGTGATTGCTAATCATCTTAGTATTGCTGAATACAGGTAATACCTGTTGTTGAACAGGAAAAGATTGTCTCTATTTAGACCCAAACAAAAAGAATCAAATATCTCTTTTTCAATTTAATAATTTATTTATGCTTCATGTCTTTGTGTTGATTATATATTTATTTATGTATTACACATTTCACCTAAAATGGCAGTTTGGTGCACTGGATACTGAGCCAATAGCTTATTTACTATACAATTGATCTTGTGATCTTTTCACACACACCCCCCCCAAAAGGAAAGGATCTTTGCATGTAAAGGCCTCCTTGTGGTGTGACCACATTGTTTACTACTTCAGGTGTGTGATGGAGGGGAAATTTTCTCATGTAGCTAATTGATCTTATAAAGTCTGTCACTGCCCAGTAAACATCCGAATCAGACCAAACACCATGTTTCAGTGAATCAGTTCACACATTGTCGAGTGTAGAGAAAACACATGAGGTATATGCTATTGATGTGGTGATTAGCATTTTTGTGCTATTGTAAGCCACTTTGAGCATATTTATATGGAAAAGTGGGATATAAATTCAAGTAATTAATAATAATAATAATAATAATAATAATAATAATAATAATAATAATAATAATAATAATAATGTATCTATGAGGCAGACCACATACCTTTGGCTCACTGTCATCTTAAATTTGGTCCTTAACTCAGTCATGGAGCATATGCTTTGCATGCAGATCCCAAATTCTGTCACCAGCATCTCAAGTTAAATACTCAGGCAACAGGTGATGTGACAGACAGTCCTGAGAGAGTTGCTGCCAGTCAGGGTAGAGAATACTAGGTTAGAAGGATAAATAGTCCAGCATAAACAATCATAGTAATATGTTGAGAATGGATGGGAATGTATCTGCTCTCCTAGTTCCAGCCTCCATACAGTGATGATCAACTCTTCATACACCGAGCCTACACATGCAGGCTCTGTACATGTGATGTGGTGCCTTTCAAAATGCAGACTGAGAAGAGTCTGTCTTCCCAGAAAGAGAGCCAACCGATAGGTGTGAATAGGATGTGTATGAGTCATACTGAGTGGATATCTTTTTTTTACTAGTAACTGGTACAGGCCAATTAAAATCACCAGATTTATTCAAATTAGGATTGACTTATTTGATGGTAGGGAAACATGACTAATGATACTTTGAATTCAGGATTGACTGAAATAATGAATATGAGCAAGGCTTGATTCTGTGAAATACTGTGCCATTCTGACATTTTCACGTTATATTTGCTTGTGAAATTTCGTCCAACAAGCTGTGCATTGCTGAAATATCAAAGCTTCGAATTTTGTAGAGGAGAGAATCCTTGTCCTTTCAACCTTTAACCATCTATTGAATGGCTTTTATACATTTAATTTCCGTACAGACCAATATGTATTTTATTTATCTTAATCATTGCCCACATTCATTTTTATTCCAATGTCCTCATTTTTGCATGTGCATATGGCACATTTGGGCCATTAAAACCTTTGCCACTATAGAGGGAAATGAATGAACAGAAAAAGTAATAAATACACAGATAGAGGAAAATACATTCAAAACAAGAAAAATAATTGGGAAAGTCTAAAAGAACAAGTGCAAGAACAAGCAAACATGAAAATCCACTGTCCCCTAGGGATAAACTATATATGTATATAATTATTGGAGGTACTCATGTGGAAAACGGAACATTTTTAAAAGCCAGGAAAGCTCTGAGGGAAAAAAAAGTGATGTGCTGGGGTATGATTTAAAAATTGATGTCAGGAAAAAATATGCAAAGAAATGAAATAAAATACATCGACTTAAAATTTGGGCTAAAGCAAATGCAATTAGTATGAGGAATAAAGGCACCAAGGGAATGAAGAGGGCATTGTTTTCAGGACACCAACGTTAAAGAATATTTTTGTGAACTTTACTACTAGTAGCGCATAATCATGAGTAAAATACAAGTGAGAGATGCTGTGAATCCTTTGCTTACAATCTATGTGCAAATTCAATTTCCTGGAGACAGAACAGTTATGCATACTACTGAACAATTACTATGCCCTTCCCAGTCCAGCATTTTAGACTATAGTCATTAAGTCATCTTATTCTGCAACAGTCCCATTGAACGGATTTGGGCTTCTCTAGAGTAAGAGCTTTGAGGGATTTTATTCTCATTGATGGACAAAGTGATCCTTCTACCATAGCTAATCTTCTGACTTAACATCCCAGCTGCAACACAGGTCAAATAGAAAGCAAATTTAATAGTCCCTCAGAAGTGCAAGAGAAATCAAATTGGCTAAGGGTGGATTCACGCTAACCATCACACACATGCACACACACACACACCACGGGGTGACTTTTTGCAGTCACTTTTCAGTGGAGGGATATGTGTGCCTTGTGAATTGCTCAATGTATATTTAGCTGACGTGCAGATCACAAGCCAATCTCATCTCAAAGTGCTAGCTACTCAGAACTGCACAACCTTGACTCCTATCAATCCACACACAGACCTACAACCCCACCAGCGGATTGGCTGACCTGTGTTTTTTCTCCTCCCATCTTTTAGGGTTGTTAAGTACCTTAAACCCATAATACGTGGACAATGAGCTCTTTTTTGATTGGTGGGTCACATATTGTGCAGTCTGCAATAAGTTGATGCTTCTCTTTCTTCCTTGCAATGAAAAGTTTTGGAACCTGGAAAAAAAGAAGAAGCAAAAACGAAAACCTTTCAAAAGCATTGGCCTGTTTTGCATTCACTATTTATGCAAAAGTTAGCCTATGATCAACATAGTTTCCTTTAGTGACTGTGCCAGAAGACAAGATAAGAAATATAGATACTTTGCCTTGATCCTAAGTATATCCCTGCCCCTGGACGTTAGTGCAGAACTCTGTCAGCATATTATACCTTTGCTCAGAGATCTGCACTGGTTGCAGATTTGCTACTGGGCCAAGTTCAAGGTGTTACTATAGGGCATAAAGCCTTTAACACTTGGGACCTGTTTATTTGTGGGATTGCATTCTCCCATATATGCCTACTCAACAACTTCAAACTGCGGAACTGGTTGTAAGAAATCAACCTTTTAGTGTGGTAGCTCCTACACTTTAGAAAGCCCTTCCTATTGACATCAGGAAGGCACCTTTGCTGCAATCCTTCCAGCGCCTGCCTAAAACATTTTTGCTTAGGCAAGCCCATACCTGTTTTTAACTGTCTTTTACTGATAATTGTTAAACAGCATGGGGGAGAAAATGGAACTTTGACTCCAAAGCAAGGGTGTCACAGGACTGAGGATTGAGAAGTGCTTTCCTAGCATCATCATCTGGAAATGGCCATCCAAGCAGGAACGAAAAACACTACCAAGGTTGCATTCAGACATGGGGTTTATTGCATTCATTTTACTGATTATAATGATAGTGCTTCTGTTCCGATTTCTAACATTCCTTTTACACTGCAGTAATAGAACTGTGGCTTTTTGACCAATGTACCGCCACATTGCACTGAATTTCATTCACACAACAATGTGTGAATGAAATATGTAATACAACAATGAACCACATTAGAGCTGGGACCTTGCAGGGAACAGTAAAGAGGGAGACATGCAAGTGGGTTTTAAATAAGCTGCAAATGAATAACAATTAACATAACTAGACCAGTGATCATGGGCAGCAAGGGGAGCTCCTATGCCCCTGAGGCCTGGCATGACTGTCCCACCAGTTGACCTCCAGGGCCATCTCAGTACTGAGCTGTCCCTAAGAGGGAAAGCCTGTTCAATTTCTGGATGAGGAGGGTGTCAGCCAAAATGGCAGTTGCCTGATCACTGCTGCCCTGCTGACATCCCATTCATCCCTAAGGTGATGGCATCCTCTGGAACTGTCCTAACCAGTCCACCTTCTCATTTTGCCAGGACTCAGGTGCCATTGCTAGATATTTGAGCACATCTTCATGAGTGCAAACCACAATTCAGCCAACTACTTCAAACAGCTGTGAAGTGGAATGTTGGCAGTATAGAAATGTGTAGGTGGTGTGTGTCATCTTGTTATGGGGCATTCAAATGACCACTTCCCAAGATTTCTGGCTAAATAGCCCGGGTAGAACATCTGAACAGTCCAAATAGGACATCTAAGAGACCAACTGTTAAGAGCTGTGTGAATCTACCCTAAGCTTTACTCTTTCTTTACAAATCACATCACTTTCATGTTTAAGAACCATTTAGTTTATGCCTCAAATTGTTTCTTTTAAAATGAAGTACAGAAAATTCTGAAAGCATACACAATGGCCCCCACTGCCCCCCACCTGCACGCTGTCCTTGCCAATCTTCTAATGAACCTACATAAACTACTACAAAGTTGGTTGAAAGCCACCATGAGCCTTGTCCCAAGTGTTCTTCATCAAGGGTCAAAGATCTGGGCCAGCATTAAAAGGGACGGCACACTGAAAAGAGACGAGAGGGTCCATAAAAGAGATTCCAGTGAAAACAAAGGGTGCCTCCTACCTACTGTTTAGAATATTTGTGCCACTTAATGGGTCTGGTGTGGTTGGGTGAGAACATATGGCTTAGATATGATGAATAGCTGAGATGAAGAAAGGCAGGGCACCCAGCCAGGGAATGGCAAATGGTACACAATCTATTTATACTTAGGAATGATTACTCCCTACTGCTGGTTGCACTCCTTTACATGGCTGATAGCTTGACAAGTACAAAGAGAAGCTTGTGCTGGTAGTTTTATAGGCCTGCTTTCTGAGAGCAAACAGAACTAGTAAAGAGAACAGTTGGACACATTTTGACTGATCAGAAAATGTGTTTTGTGACCAGCCTTTGTTGAGAAGAAACCATTAATTAACTGGTTAAAAAAAGACTAAAGCTAAAAATTTAAGGGATCATTAGGAGCAAAACATGTAACATAAATAAAAATTAAAGTAATTCATAATGATTATATACATACAAAATCTGTTATAAGAGGTTCTATTATCTGTCTTAGTTGCTGGCTATATCACTGTAATTTTTCTATACCCCCAGTGAATAAGATCTGGAAAACAGACCTAATTCCATCAGGAAGAAACGTTAGTGTTTATGCACTAAATCCTGACTCAAAGTCTGCAAAATCTTTCAGTTTTCCCATAGATATTTTTGATCAATTTTGTCATAGTCAGAGTTTATATACTGTATTTTCCACAAATGTACTGCACTCAAACCTGTTCACAGAAGATAAAATTATGGCAATCTACAAAGTAATGTTCATTATAGTTTCTCATTCAAACCACAAACTATGTTACCATTGTGCATCTATCCAGACGAAATAATCAGAGTTTCTCTTCTAAGCCATGGGCTGGCTAGCTATTCCACATCCTCAGTTCTCCTTCCCCATTCTTCGTACCAAACAACCCAAAATGTTAAATGCACAATCACATTTAACGTGACTGTGGCTTTGAGGAGTGGGATAAAGAGCGGTGTGGGAGTGGGAGAAGATCAGAACCATGGTGTCCTTTCCCCTGGTAGTGTGCTTTTGATAAAAAGTGCCCCCATAATTGCTGTGAAAAGAAGTTTCTATGGCTGTGGCTTGGCCCTGAATTTCACAACTTCTTGTGCAGCATCTGTACCTTTATCCATGAAAACTATCTGCAATCCCATTGCAGTATTCAGGAAACTCAGAGGTGCATTGATGCATATTTTTAAATAATAATAGAGTTTAGAAGAGTCTTAGGTGTGGCAGACTGGACAAGTCCTTGCTACTTATTTCCCAGTACATCTCGCCCTGTGATCTTTACCAGCTCTACCACTGTCTGAAGATCTCCTGCTCCCTTAGCTGATTTCACCCAACCTTTCTTCCTTTCTTCCTTCCAACTCCATGTATTTGGAACTCTCTCCCAGACCACCTCCCTCCCAGACCACTTCATTTTTTCCTTCCTCAAAACCAATTTTTCCCATGAAGCCTTTGACACAACCCCCTAGTTCCCCTTCTTATTGTAACTCAGCCTACAGCTAAACCTATGCATGTACAACTGAAACAACTTCCTCTGTTGTTTCCCCTATGTCAACTTTTGATTGTAAGCTCCTTGAAGCTGGGACTTGCCCTCTTGTAAAGCACCACTGCAGCACTATATAAACAAATAAAGAATCCATCCATTGTAGACTGAGGTGCACATTTGTACTACTATATTGAGGGGAATCCATAACATTAACAAAATGTACAGTTCAATATAATGGAAACCAGGGTTGTCAGGTTCAGAGCTTGAGACTGATCCTGTATCTTTAGGAGAAGAGAAAGTCAGCTAAGTGCAGGTGTTCTTGCAACACCATACATTTATTCCACTATTATTCTACTTTAAACAGTCATGGCTTTCCCCAAAGAATTCTGGGAACTGTAGTTTGTGAAGGGTACTGAGAGGACTCTATTCCTCTCAGAGAGATACAGTTCCTTGAGTGGTTTAACTGTCAATCCCTCTTCCTAGAGAAATCAAGAAACTGCAGGTCTTCAAGGGGAATTTGGGTTTCCAAACAACACTCAGCACCCTTCACAAACTACACTTCCCAGGATTCTTTGGGGAAAGCCACAAGTGTTTAAAGTGGAATAATAGTGGAATAAATATACAGTGTGAATGCAGCCACTATCAGGATATTGATTAATGAAAGCCAAAAAAGTTGAGAGGCTGGAAGTTTATGTCGTCTATAAATAATAAATTGCCAAGAATATGCCAAACTGGCATCTGTGTGTTAGCAGCAAAGCACAATATTATGGGGCAGCTTTTGTATTGTTTTTCAAAAAGTGGTGGAAAGGGCAAAGAGGAAAGGATCAGGAAAAGATCAATGCAGGATGGAGTATTTTATTAAATTCCCCAATGGTATGGTCTTACACTGAAGGCATGGTATGATCAGAGCAGATTGCCTTGGGTTATTTTGCTCTGAAGTTGTCCAAATATCTGACATTGGTCATGACATATTTAATCTGCAGTGGAAGTTCACATTTAGTGGTGGAACTGAAGTGGAACGAGGGAGCACATAACCTTATTTTTACAAGAGGTTGCAGCAAAAATGCACAGTTCTGTTGTTTATAGAACCTCAAGAGGATCTTTGTATGGTAAAGCGAGCCTTTGTACAGGCTGAGGAGCAAGGGTAGGATGCTGACTGTATTCCTCTTACAAGTTAGAGGCCTGAGTCATTTATATGCCATGGACTGAAGTCTGTTCCAAAGCAAGTGACTTGAGGATCACACTACCTCACACACCAATCCTATGCACATGATGAGAAATCAGTGTGATCTAACCAACATGTGAAACTCAATGGGATAGCACCAGAGTACATGATCTGTAGTCACCCTGTACAAAATGAGCTTGTAGCAGTAGCATTTATGACTTGCCTCACTATATGATTTGGATGCAAATATTTTCTTCACTTTGGGATCTAGACTATGCCTGTGTGATGTGAATAAACAGCAGTTCCAGAAGTAGCTACATTGCACAGATTCACAGATTCAGTTCAGACACAACTGATGTTAACCATGCCCCATAGATTTCAGTGACAGAGATTTAAGCACATACATTACCTTCCAATTTTAATGTGATTTAAATGCATTTAACTTTGGCTGGTTAGGCCTTAGCTTACCTGCAATGTCATCATCCCCCAAGTGTGTATGTTCTGTTTTTGGTGCCAGGTCAAAATGCACCTCTTTGCTCAGGCTTATGGGTGGGAAGATATTTTCACTCTTGTTTTCCTGATCTTGTGATTTTGTTTATTTTTCTGGTTATAAGTTATGGTTTTAACTATTTGCATAGTGTTTTAAATTGTGGTATTTTAGGTAACCCACCCAGGGAAAGGAAATGAGGGCTATAAGTTTAAATAGCAAATAAATAAATAAATAAATCTACACTGCATAATGCAAGGCATAGATTACATTGTTTGTTTTTAAAAGTGGAATAGAGATCTGTGCAGTAGTGGCCATAAATAGTCTTAACAGCAACTTTTCATCAGGAAATCAATAATACCTAGAGAAATATTGTATCTTCAAAGAGTTGTGAATATTCTCCAATATTTGGTAATGGAAAACAATAGCATTCTTTTTGTATAGAACATTAAGAAATAATTCATAAAATGGTGAACAGGCTAAATGAGAAAGGTACTGCCTTGCAGTCCACCGTACTCCTAAAATATTTTTGTAATGGCATGTTCAAGATACTCATTTTCTTATATCCAGAATGCACATTTTTGGATTTTTCAAATAAACACTCCAAAAATAGAATTGCCAGAATTTTAAAATCAGTAAGAAGTGGCCAAAACAGTTCCAGACGATATTAATGGTCATGACCCTCACTTTAAGCTGAAAGTGAGAGGACAATGAGATAGCGCTGCCAGGGAGGGAGAGCCCCTCATCAACTGCTGCTGCTGTGCTGCTTCCCCTGGCTGTCACCACCACCACCACCCTTCCTGCTGGACTGCTGCTATTAACAGCTGCCATGCCCTGCAGGACCAGGTCCCAGGTACTCAGCCAGCTGTGGCTAACCTTTTCCACCTGTCCCTCCTTGGAGGGATATATAGGCTGGCTGGCTGAGAGGCCTGGGAGACCTTCTGCCTGCAGGAAGAGGAACATTGCACTGCCAGGGAGGGAGAGCCCCTTGTCATCTGGCTGCTGCTGTGCTGCTTCCCTGGCTGTCACACCACCACCCTTCCTGCTGGGCTGCTGCTATTAACAGTGCCATGCCCTGCAGGACCAGGTCCCAGCCTATTTCATCGTTGCCGCTGCACTGCGCGAGGAGAGTCTTCGGCGTGGGACATTGTCGCCGGATGTATGCTGTGTGGTGTGAATAAGATTGGTGTGTGTGTGTATGTATGTGAGTCTTTGCTTGTTTTAACTATACTTTAATTGTATTTTATTGTATTTTAATGCTATTTAATTATTTGTTCTGTGAGTTTGCTATTTATTTCTATGTTTTTGTATTTTATGTTGCTGTTTTACTCTTATTAACACCGCCCAGAGAGCCTTTTGGCTTTGGGCGGTATAGAAATTAAATTAAATAAATAATAAAAAAATAAATAGCCAAGTATCTGGCTGAGCAACTGCACTGAGTTCCTGAAATGTATTTATAACCACCTTTCTTTCAATGAGTTCAAGGCACCATACATTGTTGTCCCCCCCACACCCATTTTTCATCACAGAAATCCTGTATGGTAGCTTAGGAGAGAGATACTAACTGGCTTGTCTCTCCCCCCCCCCTGAACTTTGTAAGCTAGGTGGAAATTTCAACCTGAGTCTCCCCAGTTGTAGTCTAAACACTCCAACCACTATCCCATATGACTGTGATACTTCACTGCTCCTGAGACTCAGGGGCCTGTGGAACCCAAGGCAGGATGCTTATAGATCATGGATACCTGATTCAGCTGAGAGTTCCTTTTCCTTGTTGCAGGCGGAAGAAATTCGGGATCCAATTTCCCCTTCTGATTTCATTATTGTGAGAGCTTTAAAATGTTTCTAATGCTCCATTACTTTGTTGTCATTTTGGATGCTCAACCCTCACTAGAAGATGTTCTTATTCTCTCTCTCTCTCTCTCTCTCTCTCTCTCGACTCTCTCTCTCGTCTCTCACTCTCTCTCTCTCTCA